>NW_009611356.1:0-16091 GCF_000690535.1 Cariama cristata
TCCATTACTGAGTGGACCGTGACAGTGTGCAATCCACTATTGTCCTGGATATCCTTTATAAAGACATTTTCAAAGGCAGGAAACTGGTCAGTTTATTTTAATAAGGCTTGTTGCACACTAGCTCAGCTTTATTTCAGGCAACTGAAAAGCTACCCATTTCAATTGCAGGAAATGTGTGAGTTAATGCATTTTTAAAAAAGAATTCTTACACAATGCAGAGACTTGGCTATACCATCACTCTCCCATCCATCAGTGACTCTCTGCAGTGTGGCACAAATTACTTCCCACCTTCTGCCCATGCTAAACATATTTGCAGATATAGCTCTCTTGAGAGTTCCTTTCCATGATACTTTATTTGGATTCTTTCCTTTCCTTAAGAAAAAAAAAAAACACCCTATGTTTGTGAGCATGCAGCATCATGCCATACATCAACATGCCTTCAGCATCATGTGTATCTTGGTAAAACAAGCAAAGGATTTATTCAGCAAGACTTAATGTCAGGGTCTTAAATGCAAGACTAGAGCCAAAGGCTTAGAAATATAACAAGTAGTAGGTACTCATCTTTTTCTGGTCAGAAATTTGAAGATGCAATCCACAGTCAGGAGTTCATGGTGACATGTGAATTCTGCCTTTGCTTGTGAATCAAAATAGTGAGTGTGTTGCTTTCCAGACTGGGTGGTCCTAGTCATAAGACTATTCATGATCCTATTCAGGTTCTCCTTCCAGCAAATTGTTAGCATCCTTCTTTAATCCTAATGTCAGCCATTTGCTTCCCACTCTTTATAAATATAGGCATGGCGTTTCATCCATTTCATGCTCTTGTTGTGTCATAGAATCATCGTAGAATCACAGAATGGTTTGGTTGGAAGGGACCTTGAAGATCATCTAGTTCCAACCCCCTCTGCCATGGGGCAGGGACACCTGCCACTAGACCAATTTGCTCAAAATCCAATCCAACCCGGCCTTGAACACTTTCAGGGATGGGGCTTCCACAGCTTCTCTGGGAAACCTCTTCCAGTGCCTCACCACCCTCACTGTGAAGAACTTCTTCCTGATATCTAATCTAAATCTTCCCTCCTCCAGTTTAAAGCCATTGCCCCTTGCTGTATCATCACTATATGCCCTTGTAAAACGTCCCTCCTCGGCTTTCTTGTAGGCCTCTTTTACATACTGGAAGGTTGCTATAAGGTCCCCCCAGAACCTTCTCTTCTCCAGACTGAACAACCCCAACTTTCTCAGGCTGTGTTCATAGAAGAGGTGCTTTAGCCCTCTGATCATCTTCGTGCGCTGCTCTGGACTCACTCTAACAGGTTCATGTCCCTCTCGTGTTGAGGGCCCCAGAGCTGAATGCAGCATCAGTGAATTTAGAGTTTAGGTACAGGTACAACTGCATTTAATAGTTCTTCTAGGAGTTAAATGACTCGCATAGTATAAGGTGATTTATTCTGCCACCATTTAATTTGAGACCAACCGTTTCAGTTTCAGCCATCCCCCACACTGAACTGCCACTGCAGTGCATTCGTAATGGATATTACATAAGTTAATATTATACAGCTATTATCTGTTTTCTCTGGAGTGTCACCAGCTTTACACAGAAAATACACATAAATCATTACTGATCAATTTCATAACATGTTACCTAGCACATGCTTATGAATCTGTTTCTTCTATTAATCATTTCCATGTCACAATGCCTTTCTCCTTGTTCTTCCTCAAATGCTAGGAAAACAAGGAACATACTACATTTAAAACAAATTTGAAGTCAAAGTTCTTGTTTTACTGCTGCATGTGGTCTGAAGTGCCCTGCTTCTGTATTTCAGTTGAATCCAGTGATCCTGAAAAATTTTAAGGTTGTCTTGTAGACAAGAAGTCATTCATCTGTTCACAAAAGAGATAAGACAAAAGGGAAAGGTAGAATATTTTCAGTCTTGCCATTTAATCTGAGATATTAGCGGAATCATCTTTAAAGAGCAGGTGATCATGCTAGCTCAGTTGTATTTAATCCCTGGGAGAGTCAGGATTTGGAAATATGTGCATTCAAGTCCTTTCACTAAAGTCTGATCACAGAGAGCAGACAGTTTCAGTCATTAATGACCTGGCTTAGTTTTAAAACAAATTCCAGATAATAAAATCACCTCAAAACTACATGGCAAGTGCATATATATCTCAATACAGAGATTAAACCTCTATTTAGAGATCTTAGTACTTATTTAAGCACTTATTAATTATTCAGAAACTTAACAGAAATTCCCATAAACTCCAAAATAATTCTATCTTTCATTTACCAATTTTTGTTAACATCTATCAGGTAGTGTTAATGTCATTTGAAGAAATCTTGGAAAAACAGACTCATTCTTGATGTAATAGATGTAAGCAAGTAAGAAACAATTTGAAAGGATTTTAATTAACCCACATTACTACAGGTATTTACATTTTAAATAGACTTCAGGATCCCAAGTTTCAAAAACTAACCTTATCTAACCAAAAAATAACCAGTCTTTTGAAAACACTTCTATTTATAATCCATCTCCCCTGTTGTTTCTTCCATCCAGTAAATTAAAATTATCTGCATGCCGCGACTTCCTTCTTCACTGAATATAATTTTCTAAGTCAGATAATGTATGCACTGTCCAATCTTACTTGCTCATAAAACGATCGTAAGCATATAAAAGCATAAACATATAAAAATAGTTTATCTAAAAATTAATGTGAAAGTAGTTTTCCATTTAGTGCTAATGCCCTCACATATACTTAAAAGAAGACTGAACCCTCCCAGGAGACTACGAACTCACTGCACTTTTCTGTAATACAAACAGACGTATATACAAGGCACAGATAGTAAGAGCTGTCAACTTCCATTAATTAATTTAAAAGTTGTTGGCCTCCAGTCATTAATTTAACAATTATATCAATTAATTTCTCTAAAGTACTGCATCCAGCATTTTCTTCTTAATTGAAAGGGCAGCAAAAGCTTAATTTCCTCATTGTTGTGCCTTTTAGCTAAGTGAGAAAATTCTAACACTATACGGTCTTTTGTTTCTGTGAGACATACAGTTACTTTTGATGATCATAGAATAAAACAATAGAAAACATGAATATGCCAGTAAATGTCAGACAATGCCATCAATACCAGTGGTATCTCTTATGCTGCTGTAATTAAGACCATATTTTGTATTCCAAATAGCAGCAACGTGTTCACAAGACTGGGAAGATTCCAATAGTCTCTAGAAAGGTAAGCTGCCACTCGCTTATATTCTAACCAAACTGTCAACATACTAACTTCTTTGAAGAATAGAGTAGAATAGTCTATTTCAGCTGGAAGGGACCTACAGTGGTCATCTAGCCCATCTGCCTGACCAATTCAGGGCTGACCAAAAGTTAAAGCATGTTATTAAGGGCATTGTCCAAATGCCTCTTCAACACTGACAGGCTTGGGGCATTGACCACCACTCTAGGAAGCCTGTTCCAGTGTTTGACCACTCCCTTGGTAAAGAGGTGCTTCCTAACATCCAGTTTAGATGCAGAATCCAGCATTTCAACTTCTTAAATTTCATCCCATTAATCATAGCCCAACGCTCCAATCTATCTAGATCCCTCTGCAAGGCCTCCTGTCCCTCAAGAGAGTCAGTAGCACCTCCCAGTTTTGTATCATCAGTAAATTTGCTGATGGTGCGTTCCACTCCTGCATCCAGATCGGTTATAAATATATTGAACAGAACTAGCCCTAGAATTGAACCCTGAGGAACACCACTGGTGACCGGTCACCAGCCAGATGTAGAACACTTTGAGCTCTGCACTTCAATCAGTTCTTCACCCAGTGCACTGTGAACCTGCTCACCCCATAGTTGGACAACTTGTCCAGAAGAGTGCCATGAGGGACAGTATCAAAAGCGTTACTAAAATACAGAAAAACTAAATCCACCGCCTTCCCTTCATCCACTAAGTGGGTAACCTTATCTTAGAAGGATATCAAGTTCTTTAAACAGGACTTTCCAGTTGTGAAGCCATGTTGACTGTGCCTGACGATTGCATTATTCTTTAAATGCCTTTCATTAGTACACAGTATAACCTTCTCCATAATTTTTCCACAAACTGATGTTAGACTGACAAGTCTGTAGTTACCTCATGACCTTTTGTAGATTGCAATAACATTGGCTGGCTTCCAGTCAGCAGGGACATCCCCAGACTCCCAAGACCTTTGGTAGATCATCGAGAGGGATCCTGCCGAAACTTCTGCTAGCTCCTTCAGAACTTTGGAATGAATACCGTCAGGTCCCATGGACCTGTGAACATTCAGCTGATACAGCTGATCCCTTACAATTTTACTGTCCACAAATGGAAAATCACTGTTCCCACACTCCTGGTCCTCCAACTCAGGGGACTGGGCAGCCCAAGGTCTATCAGTAGTATTAGACTGAAGCAAAAACCACATTGAATGCCTCTGCTTTTTCTTCATTCCTATTTGTGAGATGACCATCTTCAACAAGTATCAGTCCAATGTTTCCTTTGGACCTCCTCTTGCTATTAATATACTTTAAAAAGCCCTTGTTATTTGACACAACACTGGCCAGTTTCAACTCTAATTGAGCTTTGGCCTTTAGTGTCTTCTCCCTGCATATACAAACCACAGTTCTGTACTCTTCCTGCGAAGCCTGATCTCACTTCCAGAGATCATACAGTTTCTTTTTCCTCTTGAGCTCCATGAGGAGTTCCCTGTTCATCCAAAATGGTCTTCTGCCCTACTTGCTTGACTTATGACACAGTGGAATTGCCTACTCCTGTGTTTCTCAAAGGTACTTCTTAAAAACTGATGAGCACTCACTGACTCCTAAGCCCTCAACAGCAGATTCCCAGGCTACTCTGCTAAATAGCTCCCTGAATAGCTTAAAGTTTATTCTCCTGAAGTCCAGGGTAGCAACACTGCTGTCCTTTTTTCTTATTACACTGAAAATTTTAAACTCAACCATTTCATGATTACTACGGCCATCGTTTCTTCTCACAGCTGGTCTTAACACAGGTTTTGTTGGGAGAGGTTGGTCACTCTGATCTTGGTAAGACTACTTGAGCAGGTTCCTCCTCTTTCTCATTATGTGCTTCATCTGCCGTACTGAGGGTCTTGCACCTGTTCTGTAAGGATATCTTAGAGGGTAACTTAGAGGGAGGAGGGATTTCTCTTACTGCTCTGAGCTGTAACCTTCTTCCACCTCTCCTTACCCCTTGTGACACTGCTTTCCTCCTGTCATAAAGCAGATCCAGGATCTGCCTCTGTAGTGGCCACACTGAGTTGGCTTCTTGCATCATAATGGCAGAGTATGGCTCCATTGATCAATCTCCCTATCAGACTCTCAAATACTCCTCAGTCTGCTCACCTTCTGCAGCTCGGCCATCGAGCAGAGCCATCCATCAATCTGGTCACATCTGCAGTCTTGCTTGCAATCACTTTCCACCTCCGGGAATACCCCTTCACACATCCCGCAGCCAGAAATCTGGGTGCTCGCATGTTTGAACAGGAGCTCTGTCTGTGCGGCTGCATTGGTTCTACCAGGTGGTAGGAGCTCGGGAGAAGCAGGGAACACTGCTTATTGTCAGGTGGTCACCATGCTGTCACATACCTGCCCATTGGGAAATGTGTATGTTTATCCATTGCAATCAGCTGGGCTGATTGTTTTTGCCTGCTTAAATCTCCTGTGCTGCCAGGTGCAGGTTCCTCCCCTTGCTGTCTCTTCCAATCAGTGGGTCTGGGGTCAGTTACTCAGGGAACGCCCCCTGTTCGGACAAGCTTCTACTTGTCCACGCGTATCCCTCCTCACAGGTCCTGCTGCCGCTTGCTGCTGCCGCTCCCCACACTGCTCCGGTGTCCATTGCAGTCAGCAGACCTTGAAGGCCCTGTCAGCTGCTGATATGAACTTGCCTTCAAACCAACACAGCAAAGATTTCATCAGTAAACTGCTGTTTTTCTAGTGCATAATTGTTTCTGCTAGGGGCATGACAGCTTTTCCTTCTCTTTACTTTTACCAGTTATGTTTATATGTTTCGTACTTCTATCAGTATGAAACCCATCCTATATAGACTTTATTCAGCTCCTGCCAAAATCAGTGGAAAGTCTGCTGTTGATCTCAGGAGACTGACTCATGCTGTTGAGCTGGATATGCCTTGTAAAACAATTAGAGCTAAATACCTTGCTCAGTTTCTAGTATTTGTGGGATTATTACTTCTATTCCTTATGTGTTTGGCATAACTTACTTGGTGTTGTAGAAGATAAGCCAATCCCCCCTAGAGTTCAGCTGCCTGACATTTGTCTTACGAAGGATAGCCCTTGTCTGCACAGTTACCATCAGAATAGGTAAATTAGTTCAGACACAAAGAGGCATGGAAGCAAAGCTTTGCTGTTTGTGGTCATAGCCACATGTAGAGAGCTAGTGTCACAGGAAAAAAATCATTCCCATCTTTGGCCTTGCTGCTTTCCAACAAAACTTCTCATTAACACAAATTAATTATTTGATAATTCCTCTTACATGATACAACATGGACTTATTTTTGTATGAAAAGTGACTACAGAGAGATGTCAGTATTTTCTGTGAAATTATTGAAATTAGTTTGTTATTGTTTCATTTCATTAAGAAGGAAAAGAATTTGCTCACAGTTTCTTAACTAAAATTTTCAGAGAAGGAAACTTTCGGTCTCAAACATGTGAAAGATATAAACAGACATTTTTCTTTTCCCTGGGGATATTAAAAATACTTTCCTAATCAGAAAGCTGTACATTTAATGAAGATTTAAACAATTATAGCTGTTAAATTAAAAAAATTGAAAATGTTGAATTTTCCAAATATTCCTATCAATTATCAAGCTTGTAATAAATGCAATTGTAAAATTTACCATAAGGTTTGTAAACTTTTATCGTAAAGTACAGGATATTATATTCCAAATGATTTATCCTCTATTTGAAATCAGAATCAATGTGTTGGCACGTAACAGTGGCCTTCCTCTGGCTTATGACAAACTTGAACTGAAGCTGTAGGAAAAGCTAATGAGAAATTATAGGTTTTTCCCAAGGACAATTCAGAGCAGGAGCAGAGGTGGTACACTCTCCAGAAGAGATTCTGTCATTCTTTTGAGAGGAAAAGGAATTTCACCCTTTAAAGGGTCATCTGCAAATCAGTATCTAAAACTAGGTAATTCGAACTCTTCTTTCTTTCAAGGTGTTTTCTTTCTGACAATTGAGGTCTCAAAATGAACATTAAGCAAAGAAAGAAACACAACTTCATGCTACTGACAGAATCATTCTGACAGAGATATAAACGATACTTATGGTGGTATAATCGATACTCAGTAGCAACTTCAGGAACTATCAATTATAATATCGTAAACAAAAGGGTAGGTTCATTTCTCTGCACCAAAATGTAGATGAATTTAATATCAATGAAGATTTCAGTTAATTTAATTCATGTTTTTCTTAGTGATGAGCTATAAAGACAACCAAGCTACTGAGTATTAGAATTCTTGTCCTCTTTTAATACATGGATAAAGAAATTATTGAAATGCATATTGCAGGAAGGCACATGACTTTGGATTCATTTAGTAAACATACATGATCAACATAATCTTAGTTTTTCTGTTGAGAGTTAGCATTTGTTTGCACATCATACAACCATACATCTCAACAATCCTTTTACCCAGATGGTGGCCACTCCTTATACCTGAGCCACTCCCAACCGACTGGAGAAACTATCACTACGTAATAAGCAATTTCTCTCATTGTCAATCTAGAGACACACCACTATGAGAATTCATGTAACTTGCAGATCATTTACCATACGTCCTGTAAGAAAGAAAGGTTAATCGGGAAGAAAGAAAGGTGAGGTAAGGAGTACTTATAGCTAGCTACCAAAGCATTTCAATGTATTTATTTTCTTTTCCAGTTTAGATGAAAAAAAAATAACAGAAGAAAATAATAAAAAGGGGATCTGGTCTATGACCCAAATAGATTCTTAGACTGAGTCACTACTGAATTCATTCTGTGTTGGGTTTTTTGGGTTTGGTTGGTTGGTTGGTTGATTGGTTTGGTTTTGGTTTTGTTTTGGTTTTTTTTTTTTGTTTGTTTGTTTTTTTTTTTGTTTTGTTTTTTGTTTTTTTTTTAATTCATTTACCTGATTTTTTTTACTGCAAAAATTGTTAGCTGGTCAGAGGTAAGTCTACAGGGTGGTTTCAACATGCCAGCTGATATATTTGTTTGAGCACTGCGTGTACTTATCCATAACAGATGTTCAGTCACATTCAGCACTGCTGCAGGAAAAATCAGTTAGCACATTAATGAGGAAATTCATTTTATCTATGGAAACATATAGCTATGTGTTTTGTTGTTGTTGTTTTTTTTTTTCAAATAGACCATATTGTCCTTTTTTTTGGTGATAGTTTTCATTGAACAAATCCTTAATTCTCTGTGGGTTTTTTAGGAGTACTTTAAGAGAAGAGCTGTGAAAGAGAGCTCTCTATTTCACAGAGGAACCGTTCAGCTTCATTGGCAGAGTTCTGAAGGATTAGTTTGCCAGTTAAATTTGAAGACACTGGAAAACACTGTGACTTGAAGTGATTAAGACTTTAAAATTCTGATTGCTTTTCAATTTTTAAAAATTATGGAAAGCAATGGGAGATTTTCAACATACAACTGGGCAAAGTCTTGAGCAACCTGGTCCAAGTTCACCAACTCTGAGCAGCAGGTTGGACTGTCTGGCCTCAAGTTGCCTTTCAGTCTACCTTTTTCAATGACTATTAGATTCCAAATGTTTAAAACTTTGTCCTTTCCTAACTTTGAAAATGTTAAGTCTTCCAATGAATTACATTTTCTGCTAATTCCAAAATTTTAATTAATATATGTGCTCAAGCTATACTTATTTTGTATACAGTAATTTATTTTCTTTTTAAAGAAGATATAGTTGATTCTCATTTTACTTCGACAACCTAATTTAGTCTAATTTAGTTCAATTTAGAACAATAATGTGAACATTCTGACACTATGCTGTGAACCTGGAATGGCTTTACCTTCCTGTTAAGGTACTTTTTCTGACCCTTCATCACACTCTTGAGCTTAATGAGTGAGTTAAACACCCTGTTTCCTCACATTGCAAGAGCTTTTCATTGAATTACAAGCACCTGAAATGGTAACTGTATAAGATTTATTGCTCTTTTTACCTCTTTAGGCAGTAAAAATTCATGGTCATCACATTCACATAAAGTTTGCTGCTCATTCATGAGTTTTTGTTCTAACCACTTTTGCTCCAAAAAGACAGGACATTCTAAAGTACTCAGCTTTGTGGAGAGACACATTCTGGATTTAAATAGTGTGGTTTGATCTCACTGGCAGTCTAAAAAAAGAGAAGAAAAGTCTATGATGACCTTATGCACAAGAGGAAGCCACAAAAGGGAAAAATCGGAGCCATGACGAGGTTTCCTTATCAGCTAATATGATCCAGGATGCAGGTTACTTCATGATTCATGGTCCTGGCTCCAAAGGGAATGCTCTCATTAACTCAGCAAATGCCTGTTTCTGAGTCCTTGGAAGCGTCAGAGAATGAACTCATTGAGTTGCAGTAGCAGAGTATCCAGGTGACACCAATGTGTTCAAAGTTATCTTCATCTGGTACATGGATGAGAGGGGCATGATCCTGCTGCCCTGCCTATAGCCCCTAATGATTTACAGAACGTCTCCCAAATTTTGCAGTGCCTAAATGCTGCTGTGATGCAAAAGCTACTGTTCTGGAAGACAAGGTAAGAGTTTGCCTTTCTGAACAACACATTCATTCTGCTGGGCTCAGATTTCATTACAGTGGTGATCTGTGGCCCTTCACAGCTTGCGTCCATGAGTGGCAGAGGCTCCCAGGTATAAGATGGAAATCTTCTTTTACAGAATAACTGTCTTTACTGTACTTTTCATAATGGAACATACACTTTTTCTCCAAAAAGAAAAAAATAGCTACACAAAGAAAGAGAAATTTCAGGTGCTTTCTTCATAGATTTAATTGCCTTTTAGCTTGATTTTTTTTTATGTAATATGCACATACTTCCTTCGTTAACAGAGTTTATTTGGTTTAAATCTGTCTATTGCAAAAGACCAGTAAGTAATTAAAGACCAGTCTTTTACTACTGCAGTAAGCAGTGGCTTCTGGAGAGACTCTGTAGGTGATGTTCAAGTGCACAAAAAAAGATGGTATGTATTTAACTTTCACCTTTGTATTTCAGAAGCTTTCTACTCTTGTTGAAGTATGTTGTTCTATAGTGCTGTTATACAAGTTCAAGGGGGGAGATGGGGCTGTAAAAACTGAAGAGATATTATGGCTTTTTTCTAATATATATAAACACACAAGTCACTAATTACATAATAGAAGTAAAAAACTTACAAGAACAACACAGTTCTCTTGAGGAATAAATGATCATCTGGACTTAATTAACTCTCCCAGAAAATTATACCCAAATAGCAAATAGTTTCCTTATAAATAATACAGAAGCAGGAGCTAATTGGGCTTTTTTTTTGCAGTATACAGCATATTAGACTCAAAATCATGTTAATTACATAATAGGATGTATTTTTAATTTGCTGAAAGACAGATATAACTTTTGAACATGCTTATTCATTTGCTCCACGTATCTCACAACTGAGTAAACTTCTCAATCAGTCATCTTCAAATTAAAGATTATTACACATTAGTAGCTTTACATATGGATTAATTAATTCTAATTGCCAGGACCATTGAGGACTATGTATTAGCAAAAAACAGAAATGACTGAATGACCACAGAAAGGATGTAACTTCTTCCATTGGCTGTTTTCTGTGCTTATTTGGTATAGGTATGAAAATAATTTACTAATATTTCATTGGGGAAGTAAGATGTAGGTAATGTTTACAAAAATCTGCTTCTCAGAGTGCTTGAAACTAACTTGTCTTGATGGAGATGTCTCTGACAACTAATTCTGTTCTTACTGTTTTGATAAATAGCACCCAAGAGTAGTCAATGATCTGATTCTTTCCTTCTTTCCTAACTTGCCAGAATAAAATTGAAATTCAAAGATTTCCTGCTTGTATGGATGCCTGCAAGTTTTTCAGAAACATTCAGATTACACATTAGTTTCTAAAATTAATAAAACCAAAACCAAACACTTTGCACCTCACCATATCCCTTAAAAAAAAGGATGGAATTACATCCTAGAATATCCCATTTACATTTATGTCTCAATGCTTTTTCAGCAGAGCAAAAGTTAGTGTCCAGGTGTCTGACTATTTAGTACCGACCTTTTCTCCTATCTGTGTCCACACTAAGCTACAAACTGATTTTCAGTTGGGTCATTCTCCACCTCCTGTGGATGGAGACATTTAGAGGCTCAATTCAGTGTTTCACTGAAATACTTCTTCTATGCCTGTGAAAAGCCAAAAGAATAAGATTCTCTGTGAAATCAAGGAAATCGCTAACAGCATCACAAATAATCTGTTGCATTTCCTTTTTTAACTTAAAACATTAATGAGTTTTTATAATAAAAAACATTGTGAGCTTTCCTGAATTTTTGTGGAACAGATACTGTCAAGAGCATTGACATTTTGTCTACTGAAGAATTCATTGCAGTTTACACTGAATACTAAGAGGAACATACTTGTGATTCTTTCACATTAATTATAACACACAATGATCTTAGCCTATTTCCAGGTTTATGTGAAGAATTTTCAATAAATAAATAAAAATACAATGGAAAACCAGTGTGAGTCTGACATTAAGTGCATTCTTATAAGTAAATGTCACTTTTCTCTAGAAGCCTGGAAGGAGGCAAAAAATATCTTTCATACTTAGCAAAACACAAACTTCATATTACCAGCTGTTCAGTTAAGGGTATGATTTCAAAACAAAAAACCTCCCATCCAAAACCCAACCTCCCCTCTCTGCAGATGCCTGTTCAGCATTACCGACAGACCATGTAGGACAGCTTAATCTTTTCCCTTAGAAGATTAACCCATAGGCATTTTTTTCTGTTATATAACAGCATCTACTCTGTGGGTGGCTGTAGTGTTTGTGTAATATATGGATATTTCTCTTATACATTTAGTAGCTGAAGAAGCACAAATTTTGTGCCTACCTGTACTTGTTACCACAGTCATTCCCATGCAACACACCACTTCGGGCTACTCTAAATTATGTGTGGTAATGTTTTTTGCATAATGGTTTAAGCTTGTGCTGTATATTTTTATCAGGCAACCAGTCTGTGTTCTTTATACCTTGTTGACACAGACGTGTGAGAAAAGGCTTCGATTATCTGTGGACATAGAATCCCTGTGGCTTACTAGAACAAGGCAGTAATATCAATGTGAAAATTCTTTGTCTGATAGAAGTATGGATAATTTTCTTCAGGGCTGTGACCAAAATGACACTTGAACTACATTGCTCTCAACAACTGATATCTTTTTCAGCAACATTATGAGAACCTTCTCAATATTTATTCTGTCGTTTGAAACTGGAGCCTGTATATTTCTCTGGAGGTAGCAGTTCTTGCACCACTCTAAACAAATTGTCTCAGTACAACTTGGATTTCATGAGGAAGACTAAACAGCTGATATTGGAGATCTCATCACTATATATAAACTCATCCCTGTCTTTCACTTTCAGTCAGGTCTGAAAAAGATGTCTTTGTGATACAGTCAGCCACCCAGTATAACAATTTCAAAGAAAATTTGAACAGGACTTCAAAACAATGATCATATGAGGAGGTAAGCTCTTCAGATACTGTTTATTTACGATTGGTTCCATCTCACTTAAACTCTGGAAGATGCCATGGGCTTGGTGAACAAATCTTTTTCACTTCAGTTTTGTGTTCAGTGTAATAAAAGCAAGAAGAACCTGGCACACTGTAAGCACAAACTTGGCAGTTGTGATTTTGCCTTATAGAGAGTAATGCTATTTTGTTATCTTACTGTATTTGCAGTTCACACACTTGTACTTTAGAGAAATCCGTGATAACATACTCACCTGTCCTCCAATACTCATATGCTCTTAGATGGCCCCATATTTTGTCCCCTATCACATTAGGAGTATATTTTTTCCTGCTATTGACAGTTATTTTTTGTATTTCTTGCCACTTGCTAATATTTTATCTCCTCAGTGGTTGGTTGTAAAATCAAACATCACAACACTGAACTTTTAGGTTACCATTAGCAGATCTATTTTCTTCCATTTCTTAAGAAGAACTTTTATACCATTAAAACCATTCAAAACCCTTTGAGTTGTTTTAGCAATTCATTTCAGAAACTTTTGAATCCCAAGTAGCAAGTGTTCTCCTTCTAAAAATTCTCATTGCTTTCCAAATCTCTTTTAACAGTGATTTTACAACAGTATTGCAGCTCTCCTATATATTTGCCTCTGTATATTTTAATTTTTTTCTCATTTTTGTTCATTATTAACCTAACTTGTAGTTAAATTCCTTTGCTGTAGTCACATCATCATTTATACTTTTAAGTCATTCACTACCAAGCCAGGCAGGTATCGGTTTTTGCATAGTTACAACAGTTCCTTGGCCTTTCTCATGGTTATATTGTGATCTCAAATTGAGACTTCAGTTTTGACTACAAAAGAGTCTTGATGAACTTTGCTTTTCAAATGCTGCCCTATAATTACTTTTAAATGATCCCCTTTTTCTTTATATGTGGAGTTGTTCCTTTATTCTTTTCTGTTAACTTTACTTTTTCCATTTTGTATCAGCACCTTCAGTAGTAGCTGAGATTAATGAGACATAATCCTGCATTTCTCAGACGTTTTTTGATGCCCCTGACAGTTAATTTGTTTCAGCTGTTTCCTTATTGTGGCAAATATCTCTTTTCTCACTAGTACTGTCCTTAAGCAAGTCATCCAACATGCAATATATTCCCCATAATTTTTTTTTTATTTATTTCTTGGACATTGCAACAATCAACAGGTATATGATCTGATTAACAGCAAAGAAAGTATTGCATATCATTCTGTGAACATTGCTGTGTGGAAGAACGATGATATAATGTAGTAACATTCAACTATTAATTGTGTTAAGAAGATACATTCCTTTTTTCTTTAATGCTACGGTCTCCCAGGATATCTGTGATCATGACAGGGAAACTGCTTGCCATAGAATGTATCTTTTATTTCATTATCTATTTTTGGTGAGTACATATTCATGGATGAAGTTGATATTTTTGCAAATGTTTTTTATCCCTAGACAAGAGATTGACCACCAGTGGATTCAGGACAGTGATTTCCTATTGTTTGACATGCCTTCTTCCAATTTTTTTATTTGATTGACTTTTTCCCTACTATAAAATAGTGAGGTTTTGCTATTTCTGACTATTTCCTGTACTACTGCCATGTGTACACAATGCTTTCCAATTGTTCTGCTCTATTCAGGAGTGAACTTGACTTAAAGGAGTGCAAAGTATTCAGTTTCCACAGTTTTCTGAAGCTTACCCATATTAACATTTGTGTTTTTCCAAAGTTTAGCAGCTCTGCTTACTGAAAATTAAAGATGAATAATCTTATGATTCCTTCTGCAATCTTGGCAAACAGTAGATTTGCCTTCAGATTTGTCACCAAGCTTCAGACTCCTCAGCTTGGGAAACTCTACTGACCTAATACCAGCCTTGTGCTTTGTGGTTTTTCCAAAACAGAATAGTGGGACAATGTAAGATCTGTTCTGAAATGAAGAAACATTCTACTGGTGTTAAAACATCTGAATCTTATATCTGTAAATGCTGTGCATAAGAAGAACTCAGTTAACTTGCCCTTTATCATCCTTTCAGGTATCAAGTTTGCATGACAGCTCTTTGACTCATTTATGAAACAGCAAATGTTACAGACCCCATACCCCACTGAGACAAGAATGAGTTATACCTCTGAATCACTGGATTATCACAGCATATTTTGTTTGCATGCATGGGTTTGTGATGGAACAGATTAAATAAAAAAAAAAAACAACAACATTTGGAATACGTAACCAAAATAAATTAACCCTTCTTTTCAACTCTGCCCTATAAATTTTTCATCTACAAAATAGTTGGCATTCCATTTCTAGCATTAGAGACACCATTCAATATTCATCAATATTCATTCAGAACTCCCGATTCAACCATCAACTGTCAGAAAGTAACAAAAGGTAAAGTGCTTCTGTGGACTTTTAAGTATTTGACTGTTTTCTAAAGATTTCATAAGATCTTTGAACCTAGTCTTCTTTCCTTCTTATTATTTGTGATTGACTCAATGCCTAGAAAACAGATTCATTTTCCTTTACCAAAATATTTACAGAATGCTTAAATAACACAATATGTCATATGCCACATGAATGACTTTTGTCAAACACCATCTGGCAATTGTTACTGTTGTAACTCATTTCTTGAAGGCATCTTTTTCCTGATACACCTGTAGAAGCCCTTCTTGTTACCCTTCATGTCCCTTGCCAGATTCAGCTCCAGAAGGGCTTTGACTTTCTAAACCTGTCTCTCAGACTTTGAGAGTGACTTTATATTCTTTCTGAGTCACTAGATGCTTCTTCCAGATTCGCTACACTTCCTTTTTTCATATTTGAGTATTTTCGGGAGCTCCTTGCTCATCCATGCAAGTTTTGTGCCATATTTGTTTGATTTTGTTTTTTTCACAGGAAGGACCATTCTTGAGTTTGGAGGAGGTGACCCTTGAAAACCAACTGGCTTTCCTGGACACCTCTTCTCTCCACAACTGTATACCATGAGATTCTTCCAAGCAGGTCCCCAAAGAGTTCTAAATCTACTCTTAAGGCTGTGGTCCTGCTTTTTCCTTTTTTTCCCACCCCGCCCCAGGATTTTGAACTCCACCATCTCATAAGCACTGCTGCTAAGGCTGCCTCAGCCTTCTGGTTTCCCACCAGTACTTTATTTTCTGTATCAGGTCCAGAGTAGCACCTCTTATCATCTGCTCCTCGATCATCTGTGCCAGGAAATTGTCATCAACATAGCCACCACAACACTACCCATGTTGCTCTGCCCACTAATCCTGAGCTCTTCATCCACTAATCCTCCTGCTCATCATCCAACCCAAGGTAGAGTTCCATGCATT
>NW_009611356.1:16122-27838 GCF_000690535.1 Cariama cristata
CTGCTCTTTCACATAAGGATGACTCCTCATCCTCACTTTCCCAGCCTATCCTTCCTAAAAAAACTATATCCACTCAGTGTAGCGCTCCAGTGTGTGACATATCCCACTACATCTCTTTCATCTCAAAGTAACCATAGCACACAGAGCTCTAGTTTCTCCTATTTGTTCCACATGCTGTATGCCTTAGTGTAGGGTACTTCAGAGAGGAAACCAGTCATATCCCCATCTTCAACAGAGATTCATCTCCTCCTCCAGATCAAAGCTTTAAGAGTCCTTGGAAAAACTGCTACAGTACTACCTTAATTTAAATTAATTTGTAGATGTACAGGTATCACCATTGACAGAGGAGCATCACTAGGAAAAGATAATATATTTGGCCTGTTGGAACATCTCTTCATTCCTCTCATCTCTACCCAAATGCTTTTGGAAACAGTTTTTTTTTCTGTAGAACAGGGCAGGACATTATCCCTGTGGATCTCTGAATGACCATTTGGTAAGAAGGTATGTCACATGAGTCGGGGTGCTAATGTTCTACACTGTGAGTAGAAAAGACTAGTTTTACCTCTTAACTCTCCATGAGAAAAAAGATGCAAGTTCATCAGGGGAATGACTGGATTCAAGTCCATAGAGGAAAGGGGTCAATTTTAGCAAAACTGACAGCAAAGAGTGGATATTTTCTTTATGAAGTTTTGAAAGGTGGTTTTATTCCTCCAGATTTTTTCACAGTGCCTAACCATTTTCCTCTCAACTATTTGAAATCTCCAAATATCTGACTTACTGGGGGAAAGGAAGGGAAACCAATTTATTTCTCAAAATTAAAAAAAAAATAAATATATAAAAGCCTGAGGGAGATGTGAAATTATAACAATTCTAATTAAGCTTTATTTCCTTAGCATTTTTTCAAGACTTCAGAGTAAATTTAAACTTGCGTTTAGACAAGACTAACTTCAGTGAATCAGTGATTTCCTCAGAACTCTTTTTTTCTTTTCTGACTTAATTCCATCTGCGTTTTTTTCTGTTCATTGCTATCCTTCCTTGCACCTAATTTCCACATCAAAATTCTAAAATGCTTGCATATATGAAAAAATTCTTATTCATTATTAAAAAGAATTCACTTGGGGAATATTTCACTTCTAACACATCACATATTACTTTTTTTACTTTTTTTGACTTTTCATAGTCCATATATTCCAGTCACCTATAAATCCTAGCTGATTTGAGTGTCTTTGTGAGAAAAGTTTGGTTTATTTTGTTGGCAAAAATTATGCAGATTTAAACCAATAATTTATTATGAAGTAGCATGAGAAATAGTCAACGTAGTAATTTCTTCTCTACCCAAGTATAATTAGAATACCTTACTGCAGTGTTGAAGAAATTCAGATTATAATGTGCCACAGTTAAAGCTTATTTGTTTGGCAAAAACTCCCACACCTGATACCTTCTCTTAAAATCAGTATATTCTGGGTGTGACAAAAACGTGTTGACAAATAACTGTCCCTTTTATTCTATGGCATATCTGCCCCCTTCCTGTCCTTTACTTCCTCTTGTTGTAGAGTTTGATGATCTCTGGCACACCTAGCGTAAATTTCCAATCATTAAGGGCAAAAGGTGATTATTTATGTTTATCTGCAAAGTATCATTTGAACCTCAATAGAGGAAAAAAAGTATGTTTTGGAAACTTTATTTCTATTAAAAACTTTTATTCTGTATATTTCTTTGGAGCTGACAGAACTATTCAGGTGTACAGCACAATACAACCTGGGTGGATGAAAAAAAGAAGAACATAAAATAAAATTTTCATTTTGCAAAGCGAGACTTCTTTTGTACAGATTTATTTCTGTATACTTTTACCAAAATTAAAAAAAAAAAAACCAAACACATTAAATATGCAAAACTATGTATCTAAGATTCTTCTTTCTCCTGCAAGGAAACATCAAGCTCTTTTCTATAAGTACTGTTCTTTTCTTTATAGACACCTGTGAAGGCTTAAGGCCCATCATTATTGCCAAAATAAGGTCATTGTAAGAACAACATTGTATTCAGTAAGGACCTACATTTCAGCATACTGTCTCTAAGATCCACATATTCTTATCAACACCTATGTATTTATACAGCTACAATATGCTTATGAACTTCTGAATTAACATTAAAGACATTCACTATTCAATTACATCTGTAACCAAAATACTTATTTTTTTCAACTTTTCTGAAATACATTACATGGTTTTATATTAAATGTCATCTCTTTGTTATGTTTACCATTTCAATTGTTAGCATTAATTCTGTAGATGGGTAGACTAACTTAAAGAAAAATTACAGAGAAAGCAAGCTCTTTGTAATCTTAAATCTAAACTGGTGCTTATTGACCAGCTATCCAATTTATCTTCACTAGTGCAACACATTGTTAATAACAACTTACTCTACTTTTCCTTGAATTTATAAAGTTTCTGATTTAAATAAAGGTAATTTGGCTGATGCTGTAAAACACAATTCTATGCATCATTTACATTACATTTGTATGGATCATTGCTGTTCACAGCAGCACAACTTATGAATGTATATTAAGTTTTAGTTTCTTCATTAGCTTCTCATTACTGTTTACTACTAGTTCCCAAATTTTTTATTCCTTATGTCATTGTTACAACTTAGTATTTGCTCTGAGTTTGTCTAACAGCAAACTTTCATCAAGGAAGCTCTTTCATTTACTTCAACACCCTAGATACAAAATTCTAGTTCTGCTATGGTACTCAGTTAATAATTATTACTCTAGTAATAATTTCAAGTACTGTCTTCGGTGATGTTATCTACCATTGATTTATAGGTGCCATACTAGTATCACTTTTCTTTTCTCTAGACAACATGTAACCATCTAACAACTCAAAATATTTCCCAGACTTTGCCATTATTGTTTTAATAAATAACTCTAAGGTGCCTTTCAAAAAGTTTCAACACTAGAACTTGTGCATTTTCTTTATTCATCTGCAGAAACAGCATTAGATATTGGTTTCAGCCATACTGTTAATACTACAAAGAATTTCATATTTGTATATATGTTGCAGTTCATTAGCAGGATTTCCTGAATCCCGGTTACCTTGTAACTGTCCAGGACAGTGTGTTACATGCTTACTTACATGTAGATCTTCAACAATTAAGCACATTTGGCAAAAAAACTGTTTTCTACAGATAATTGCAA
This sequence comes from Cariama cristata, assembly GCF_000690535.1. Taxonomy (NCBI): domain Eukaryota; kingdom Metazoa; phylum Chordata; class Aves; order Cariamiformes; family Cariamidae; genus Cariama; species Cariama cristata. Next base: position 19,316 of record NW_009611356.1, read on the forward strand.
TGATCTATAGAGGTGTAGAATTGTGTTTTGTTTTTTTTTTGTTTTTTGTTTTTTGTTTTTTTTTTTTTTTTTTTTTTTCCTTGGGCTCAAATGAATACCACCAGGTGTTTACATGTTTACTATTCTCTTTAGTTCTTTGGTATCTAAATCTTAATTGAGATGACTAATATGTCTGAGATTTTACATCTGATCTTGAAAACCATTTACAGATATTTTTGAATGTAGGTGAATTTATTTCACACAGACCATACAAATTTGATAATTAGGTGTGTTTGTAAGAGTTAGTGCAGGAATAGTGCTTAAGAATTTTTGCTTAAGGGTATAAAGTACAGGAGAGTTGAGACTCAAACCTTATTTCCTTTCTTTTCCAAGGCAAATTCCCCCTTTGGCTTTGAGAAGATCGATGTGTCATGATAGTGAGTAGTAAATATTTATAAAATCAAAACTGGAACATTAATATAAGGAGTAAATGCAGGACGACAACACAGCTCCTAACACACCCACGTACAAATCCTGAAATTTCATTTATAAGCTTCCACTGAGTTTTAGTTTCAGCTAGATCACACTGTAAAAACTGAAAGCAACTGTGCAAGTCCTGCAAATTCACCTATAGTTGTTTTCCTTTCTTGCTCAAGGCCATGCACTTCAGTGTTCGCCTACCTTGTATCACTACCGAGAGCATATGCACGGCAAAGAGCTTAGTTTAAAAAGGAGCAGCAGCAGAGCATGGGCTGGAAAGAACGGTTTTAAAATTCAGAAGCAAGTCTCAGAGATGGCAGTTGGAAGAGCTATTCCTCTCTACCTGAACAAAGTGAAGGTAGAAATTAATTTTTAAAAAGACTAGGAAATTAAAGAAATGGTCATTTTAGACAATACTTTCACTAACAGTTAACTGTGTTTATACTTATTAAAACGCCTCCTGTGTAAAAATGTCAATTGTGTTTATTTTAAAAACAGGGTTATCAGAGATCCAGGCAGTCAGAGGAGAGTCCAGCTAGGCATTCTCTGTCCTCATTAACTCTCCACCTATGTGTTATCTGCATTCACTGAGCTGTACAGAGATGAGGGTCATACCTGTCTTCCCTCAATTACATGGCATTTTAAAGATTTTAAAAAAGGGTGCCAATAGTTTTATACTTGAGGAAATAAAGAGCTGAGAGTGCAGGTTGACCTTTATGTCCTCACCTGCATTTCTGACAGTTATTTAGAGATATTTTTAACTTTCCTCAAAAAAGCATCTGTCTATGATAGAACTGATGACAAGGCATTTCAGGCAGAGTTGACAAAACTATAAAACGTGGTCTCACAACAAGATAACTGTAGCAGAAATTTTCCAGAAATTTCACTATTATACAAGGATCATGTACTAACAGAGAAAAAGAAATACTACTCTCTCTGAATACTTTCTTCCTCACCAAAATACAACAAATTCCACTTTCTTCCTTAATTTTGAGAACACTAAATTAAACCTTATTTCTGATCTGAAGCACACAAGAGTAAATCTGATTCACCACTACAGTCATTACCACTGACTTCACCTGAAGTACTCTAAATTTCACGATTATAAATTATGTCAGCTTCTTGCTCTCTGACAACAGAATGGATTATTTAAAATTAATTAGAAAACTTGTGCCTCATTGAAATTATATTTTAAAAAGTAAAGTAAATAAAATCTATATTCAAAGTGCTCTGGTCTTGTTCAGACTGACCTCGAATCGTTATATACGAAAGTCAAGATTTTTACAATTATATTTTAGTAGAACCAGTGGAGACACATTTACTATGGTTGAAAATCTTCAGAAAATGACATGTATTCTATATTCACAAAAAAGTGAAGACATTTAGTACAAAATTCATATTTATTATAATGAGATATATCCATGTCTCTCTTGTATCGGGGAGCCCAGAACTGAATGTGGTACTCCAGGTGTGGCTTCACCAGTGATGAGTAGAGGGGAAGGATCAGTTAGCTCAACCTGCTGGCAACAGTCCTCCTAATCCAGCCCAGGGTAAAATTCATTGTAACATATAAAGTCAAACAAAAATTTCCTTTGAGTGTTTTATAAAAATTTATATTAAAATGATGTCCTAAATAATCACCTTTATTTTCTACTTAAAAAAAAAAAAATTGGCAGAAATCTTTCTAAATAAAACCTGTTCACCATCTTTAGAGACAGTAGACCAGAAAATGATAATTCACTGTTAATACAGATAAAGATCAAAGAATTGTATTTTCTATATCATTTTTTGCAAAAATTTGTTACATGATGTGGACATTCACATTCACACTCAGAGAAAAGCTAGAATTGCAGAACACAATTGCTGTTGTTTTAACTTGGAAGAACAGAAATTATGTGCTGAGATAATATTTCATTAATAAAAGGGCTTAATTTTCCTTGATCCTTTAGAACTCTAGTACTCCAAGGTATTAAAACTGGACCCATCAGAGTAGACAATATTGGTAGTACTGAAATATTTGGGATAGTCTTGCGCAAAAGAATGAAGTATTGATTTATTTTAATCTTTTCCACTTCAGAGATCAGAGTTTATGAAATTCCTCTCCTCTTCAAGAAGGAAGAAGGGGGCTGGAAAAACGTGCAGTCAAAATACATGTAAACAAATGTTAGCAAAATCCATGGTATTTATGATAAACTACATAACAAAATATGACTGTCTAGAAGTAACGTCTATTTGTTTTATCCCTTCACTGTTGCCTTCTTTACCGATTTTGGTAGCTTATATTATTAAGAAGAGTACATTTTCTCTTCAGTTAATTTAATTAATTTAAAGATAACATTAACACACACCCCCTCCTCCTGAGACGTATATTCAGAATAATGTTAGCATTGCTAATAGAATAACTGAAGATCAAGGTGGCTTGGCAATAGTTCAAGCATATCAACTCAATGAGAGAGAAAATCAGATTGAATAAGGCTGGCCAGGGTGAGATAAGGTCCTTAGTGCTGAGCTTAGTGCAAAAATCTCACAAATAAATAAGAAAAACAAATCATGCACAAACACACAACCCCCCCCAAACACACTACCACAAATTAAAAAAAAAAAAACACAACAAAACCCTAATGATCTTGAAATGATCCTTATAATAAATAAAAGGCAGTAAATAACATTGCTGTAATAGGATTAAGAATCTGATGAAACTTTACCAATAAGACTTTTCAGAGGCTGCCCATTGGTTTCTTGAAAGCTCCCTGCTCTGCCCTCCAAAAAGTGTATAGCACATAGAAGTTTTAATTTTCTCACTGCACCCAAGGAAAAGAAAGTATAACATAGGCTACATCTGGCAGTTACCACAGAATATTTTTGCTATCACATACATAGTGCATATTTATTCACATGAATTTTAGTTTTTTCTTATCTGCCATGCACAGAACAAAATTTCCCTTCCACAAGACTTCAAAGGAACACTTCACCTGAAAAACAGAAACAAGTCCTGTTATATAAATCCATAATGATGTCTTATGGGCCTGTTATTTTATCACGTTATAATGAAATTTCTTTATATTTTGCAGTGATAGAAAATATCATAAAAGTCATTGCAAGTAATGTTTTTCAATCCTACATTATTAAAAGAAATAAAATGATATTTTCCTTTATACTGGTCTGCTGTTTTCAGAGGGAAGTAAAATCCATGTACGAAAAAAAATGCTTCTGCAAAAAAAAAAAAGAGAAAAATAATTGAAGTTGTTTCTGCTATTAAGAAGGAAAAATACTACTTTATTTTCATCTGACCATCCTTATGACATTTATTGCTCTTCTACAAGTTTTACCTTGTTGTCTAAAGTACCTAATATCCACTACATTTGAGATTACAACAGGCATTTTAAAGCATTTTCTTCTTTCTGAAAGTCAGGCCTCAGTTGATGAGGATTTTTTCTTTTCCTTTTTTTTTTTTTCTTCTATTTTTTTTTCTTCTTCTTTTTTCCCCTTGTTAAATGCATAGAATGAGAGTTATCAAAGAAATACTAACATTCTGACACAACCTCTTCGGTATCTTCTGCAGATTAAGGTATGTTGGCATATTACAGGAAGCCTAAAGAAAATCCTTTATACCTCTATATGTCTAGGTCTACCAGATAATAGGTTGCATGATGTGGAACAACCTGGATACTGATCAGCTTGTCTGTCCTGCAATGTATTATCTTTTTTCTGTAAAAGAGAATAAAACTGAGCGTTTCCAAAGCAGACACCCAAGAGGCCATTATTTCACTCTAACAGGAAAAATATATCATTACAGTTTTCTGACTGGAAAATGAAAAGCGTATTTCTTGTAGCAATATAACTCCAACAGATTATTCCTAATTCTCCCTGAGATGCTGTAGCTATAACTCTGCTACCAGAGGCTTTTGTGAAAAAGATGATGAAATACCTGAGCAGTTAATTTATAACATGTGAAACTTACCTGTAACAAGGAAATCCTCAAATGACCTGTAAAATTGTCAGGGATGGGCTCCCTAACGCTCTTTTGATAAAGTCAAGGATTTGACCCATAAACTGTAAGAAGTCTGGCAAATGACATCTTGCTTCTAGACTAATTGGTGCTATTTTAAAAATATGACTACGGTTAGGTCTCACCTGATGGTCTTGTCTGCCTGCTTTACCTCTCCAGTTACACTTCATTGAAACTGAAAAATCATCTGTAGAGGTAAAATATAGTGTAATCTGTACAAAGGAATTTTCTTCCTGATTACATCAGTTAGAGAGTGCCTTGTATCCTGTAGCCTATTTATACATTCACAGTAATTAATTTAACCTATCTGCCCTATCTTTGGTTGCTGCTAAACTTAAGCCCTACCATTTGAATACAAACTGCGCTATAAGTGCACTGTTTCAATACAGTATTTTGCCTATTTGCCTTCTGTACTTTTGTGTATAATGAATTATTATAAACACATTGATTACATTCCATGTTACTAAAAGAAGGAAGAAGTAGACTAATATTACAGTTTATAAAGAGGAAAATATTTCTGCTTTCTGTTCAATTCCAATTGTTAGAAGAGCAGATTTTTGGAAGACAATTCATGTAGTGTACCTGGCTCCAAATATCAACTAAAATTTACATATCTCATTTCAATTTAATCTCTTAATATAAGTTAATTTCCATCTTTTGCATAACTTGTTCTCCTAGGAGACTTGTCCTCAGCAGCTGAGGCTGGCCTCACACTCATGGAGATGTGGTATGGGGCTTGAGACACCTCATCCATTAACATCTTGCAGAGGTGCACTTAGTATAACCACAGAGGGAGGAAAAATGACATATTTTGAGATCTTGTTTGCTCCTGCACTTAAAACCATTTCCAAAGGGAATGTAAAAGCCAGTGCATATGGTACAAATGTAATTCTGGACAGAACTTGCATATGAATTACAACTCAGAATCAACACCACCATCTGTCCAAAAGGTCCTTTCTGATCTCCTTGCTTGAAATACAACAGAACCCAGGAAAGCATGCAACACCATGAGAGAAACAGAACAAAGCAGCTGGCTCTTCATTGTAATAAAAAATGAAGTTAAAAAGAGGTGTTTGATAATAAGCCTTCAGATCGAAACCTAAATTATTCCTTGATGTCACCCAGTCATTGAATGAATTTCTTCTCCAACCCTCAGCCTAGTTTAATACTCTATAATGACTGTCAAAGCTTTTGCTATGATGAGAAATTTTGTTTCTGCTTTCCCAAAGAGAAAAAAAAAAATGAATACCCTAGAATACCTATGAACTAATTAAGAATATGTCCAGCTGGTAGCTTTGCTTTAGAACATCTTATTCCACAATTAACCACAGTGCAGTCAACTAGCTGCTGATGTATTAAGATATAATTATTTATCGAAAATGACCAATTGTGATTTGTTGAACTAAACCCTGGTTTTAGATAAACATTAAATTATTTCGATCTAGGAGGACTGAACTAGCTTGAATGAAATAAGATCCATGTCCCTCTGCTACAAACCTTTATCTTAACTCCAACCAAAGGACATTAAAGAATCTGTTGGCCCTAATACAAAGCTATTTAACAAGTGGTCTAACTTTTCAGACACATGGGTGTTGCACAGTCTGCCTTGATGTTGTTCCAATGGTTAGAATGAACTGGAATTCTGATGTTTATGCTGTCTGAAATTATGGTCTGTAAATCCATGAAGGACCTTACAAGTCAAAGCAAAGGTCTAGGGAAACTAGAATCCCTTTCTAGCAGTTACCTGGAACTGATGACTGGAAGAGATTAAGAAACAAGTAAGCAGGTAGTGATACTTCCCTAAAAGATAATCTTACCCTCTAAAAGTTCATGGATCGGAAAGCCCAGATCTTGAAAGATGTCCATATTACTTGTCAGAAAAAAATATCTTAGCTAGTTTGGCTGCACTTCAAAATTTTGGCGTTCTTCTCTGTAATTTTAAAGGCTTATCCTTGAAGAGTTTGTCATCCATCCTTCAAAGAATTTCTCTGTGAAAAGTATCTGCGTACAGAATGATTAAAGCTTGTTCACATGATATTGTTGTTTAACAATTAAGGAATTAGGAAGAAATGTAAATACCAAATTATTTGCTTATATCAAAACCCTTATAACCACTTTATTAGACCTTAAGCTACTTATTCAGCTCACTTCCTGACCAAGCATTATTTCCAGTAAAAGTCTAACTAGAAAAAGATTATTGACAAAATAAAAAATTCTTATTTACTTAAAGGTTCTGCTAGAAGTCTCTTGCATATGTGATTTAGGCAGGATCTGCCTAATAAATAAAATAATAAATAAAATGCGTGGATTATTTAGATTCAAAATTATCCTGGACAACGCCAATATTTAAATACTTACAGCAGACTACATGAAAGAAACATAAACTCTACTACTTGTTAATTTATTGGAAATTTAGCAACACAATGAGAACTTTTAACAAAACAAATTTCTAATTTTTGTAAAGACACTTTTGCAGAGAAAAAAGAGACCTGAAGAAATATTTAGTTCACATTTCCTTCTTTAAATAGACTGTTTCTATGACTGTACTAGTATTTGCTTAGCTTAAATCTGTATATGTATTAAGGTTAAAAATACTGGTTTTATTGGTACATTTTGGCGGACAAGAAAGATGGACAAGAGCTGAAAGTAATTTTTCAACTATTTTCTTAGCAAATTTCTTGCATTTCCAAATTGAAATGTTAAGTAGAAAAAAATTTCCTACATCTTCATATTCCATATCATTATTTTTAAATTATTTTGCCACTGTAGTGAAACTCCTGAGAAAGTACCTCATAACAACACCACTACAAAACAAATAAAACTGCAGGCAATTATAAATTATACTATGTGACAAGTGCAGCTGCATTAGATTTAAGGGAAGTGAGAATAGAACTGGAAGGAAACCCAAAAGAAATTGTCACTTAATCTGAAATATCCAGTTCAGTATCAATCCTATATATAAACATCCATTTGAAATGAGGTTGTCCACTCAGGGAGCAACGGAGGATATTTGGACTTACTTTGTGTTTAATTAGACAGCTCAAATTATCTGCTATTTATCAAAAAATGTCATCTTAAGTCCCTAAATTCAGGAGTAGGAACTTAGTAAGCAGATCTACCACAAAAGCAGTTTAAAAAAAAAAAAAAATTTAAAAAATCTAATGATGAAAAGTCACTGGAGAAGTGCTGCGACATGAGGATTCTATTGAGTTATTCAGTCATTTGAGAGATTTTCTATTGACTGGGCTCCTGAACCTTCAAGTTAACCAAGGAAATGTAAAATACCTTTCCAGAGGAAGACAACTGCATAAGAAAAAAACAGATACTTGAAGACTTCCCAGTCACATCTACAAATCTTCTCGAGTTGATACTGTTCTGTATTCAGAATTATCAAATGATTTGGGCAAAGCTAATTTATTCTCCTGCTGTAAAGAACACATCGAGATATGAGGATCTTTGGCCAGACTTGATAGTACAAGAAGCAGACCTACAACTGTAAGAGAATTCATGTGCTGATTCGGTGCTTACTAGGGAAGTAATGCCCTAACAAACAGTGTCTTCCAGACTGCTACCAGACGCTGGCAAAATATGACTGAATTTCACACCTGCTCAAAAAATATTACTGGAAGAAGACAGGTGTTATTGGTTGACTCTGAGCAAAGAAGACACAAAGGTCAAATTCTGTAAAATATGAAGTACTTTTCATGAGATACAGACTGCTTCCAATGCTCATAGACCTCAGCATAACTTCCAGATGCCAAACTCCTCTCCAGGATGTCTGAATATAAAGCATACGGTTAAAAATATTCAGCTTCTCTACCACTGGGAAGTAATCAATTAGTCGCACACATTTCTATTTCCAGAAGTATTATTGGAGGATGCACAATAAAACTGCAGATACTCTAAGAAGGTAGTATGTATAAGAGAAATACAATGTACTTTCTGGTAGATAAATCCAGGAGCAAGGTACAATGGTCTCTGTTTTGCCAATGAGCAACTGTGTGAGTATGGACACATTGTATTCATCAGTACATCATATCCATTCCACTCTTTCA
>NW_009611356.1:27869-45513 GCF_000690535.1 Cariama cristata
TACAGATTATTAGCTCTTAAGAACAAGGAATGGCAGTTGTCATTATAAGTCTTGAATAATGTTTCTATTCATAGATCTCAATGTGCTTTATAAAAGGAGATGAAAGTCAGCATTTGTGATATAAAGTGGGATCAAATTGATTTGAAAAAAATTGCACTTGCAAGTATCCTGATTTCAGTTCAAATGCTTTGTCCACTAAGTATGCATTAATACATTTGAACACTGGTTATCATACAGGGCTCATATTCTTCATGGGACTTCTAAAGGCAAATGGATATAATCAAGAATAGAACTCCGAAACATATAAATGAAGCAGTTAAAAACTCAAAGCAGCGGTAGTTTATGGCCATATGCTGTTGTCCCATCCCACTCAGTGAGAGAGGGTGAGATTATCTTTTAAATTCTCTGTACGGTAATCCAGAGTAATGACAATCACTCTAGAGGTTCAATCATCATCATACATTTACTGAAAGCTTGGACAGATTACAACAGGTAGTGGCTTGGCAAAAGTTATGATTATATTACAACCACAAACTCACAACAATATTACCTATATGTACCTGGAATGAAATAGAACAAACTCTCAACAGTATTATATGCCTAGAATGAAACACAGAAAGAGAGACAGAAAGAGAGAGACAGAGAGAGAGATGTAAGGGAAATAAAAGAGAAAGGAGAGGTATCACCACCCTTGGATCCAGCAATGGTCTGTCTTCTGGTTGTGGTCCTCAGGTGGTGGGTGCGCATGTGTGGCTTCTTGAAACTTCATCTTTTATGGATCTTGGCTACACCCCAGGGGAGGGGATTTGCCTTGGCTGGTGCACGCATGGTCTTTGCTTCAAAAAGTTCAAGAAATGGGTCTGGGGTACCTGGAGAGTTCTGGTGGTCATCTAGGCCGTTCCCCCTTTTTCTTTCTGCTTGACCACGGTATGACCTTTTGTCTGCACAGTCACAGTTCATGGGCACATACGTGCAAACAACAGAGGGTATTTCCATTCACTATATCTCAGTTCACAGGATAGGGGAGTTGGTTCACAAGGCGATGTGCCCCTCCCCCGCCCCATGTTAGCCCAGTTCTGGTTGCTGGACAGAATTTTGCAGCAATGTTTGAGGCATCCCCATACATTAACCCTTTCATTCTCTTGTAGCGATGTCCAAAACTTGATGGGTAAGTATGCGAAGACATTAGGATGCTGCCTGGAAATAAGAATCTGTGCCTCGGTAAGTAGAACAATTATGTTGCCAGCATATATAAATGATTTACATTATGGGATCTGCAAAGTGCTCTGCAGAGTAACAACATGTAACATTCTATTACAAAACTAACATTTAATTAGCTGCCTGGAACTTGAGCGATGAATCAAATATGCTCATACATTCAGCATTAATCCAATATAAAAATTATGTATAATGTTAGCCAGGAAGATCACATTGCTGTTATAAAACCTTTCTGTTTTAAGCCCAATTGAGACCATGGAAAATATTCTTAATGTTGAACTTTTCTGCAACGCTGGTTGGCCATTATATTATTATTGTGTGTACACAGCATGCATAGTTCGGAAACGTTTTTTAATTAATTTTTGAAATTTTGTTTTATTTCATTCCAATGTCAACAGTTTGAATAGATTACAGATGTGAAACAAAACTGCATTATGAATTTTTTTTTGTATTCTAAAATGAAATCTTTTTTTCTAAATTGGAAAATAAATCTTAAAATACAAAACCCGAATTCTTCTTATTATATTCTTTGATATACTTCGTAACTTTTCCTGCTTGGTGTTTATCTACTTTTTTGTTTCCCCACAAAGCTCATCATAGATCATTTTGATCATTCTCTTAGTAGCAAAGATATGTCTATATATATTTTTCAGTCCTGGGGGGTATGCAGTCAGACTGTTCTAAAAGACTTCTACCCGGAAATCCCTTAAAAATTAAGTTGAAATAGTTTGGATTTTAAACTCTATACATGCTCACATATCTCCACTGAGCTTAAAAAAAAAAAAAAAAAAAAATAAATCTGAAATATCAAAAGAAAAAAGTACTCTCACAACTTCTAGTAATTTTTTGCAGACTCAGGTAGTTTAAATTGTTTCTTTAACTAAAAATAATCAAAGTATTAGAACGTTATCTGATCTGAAATGTTTGAGGTCCAGCAATAACTAAAATATGATGCTCTTAGAAATAGTCTAGAGGATATCAAATCCTCAGATATACCTCTACAGTTTGAGAGGATTTCAAACCCTTAGGTATGCTTCTGACTGGAGGATTAAAATTTAATTAGGATGGTAGTGATCATGAGACATACTGTGTACTGTGTTTAGCTCCAAAAAGTGAAATGTGTGTTACAGGATCAGACCTTGCTCCTTATATTTGACTACAGCCCCTTCTACTACAAAACTTTGAGAAAACAGTGAATTACGGAAGAAATAAACCAACAGAAATTCAATCCATATGAAATGCTTAGTTGTAAACAGCTGGCATTTTCTATTGCTGGTTCCATCCTACTATCAGTTAAGATATTAAATATGAAGCAAGATGATGAATTATTATGCTTCTCACTGTTTTTACACATGCATTTGTTGTGAGCTGACTTCTAAAATGAGTACACTTCAAATGAAAATTACATATTTCTATTTTTAAATCCTGTCAGTAATAGTGATGCCAAAGATGTCTGTATAGAAAAAGAATATAAAAACTGAATTCTTAATTTACACCATAGTATCATTTTCTCCATAACTTTGGAGAGAGAAATAAAGAATGGCAATGAAAGAAAAATAATGAATAGCAATGAAATGAGTTAATCTTGTTATCCAACAGCTCTTACTTAACATGTTAATTAGAATTCTGGAAAACTTCCAAAGGAAGTAAAGAAGGAAATAAACAATTGTCTACCTCCTCAGAGGTTTGGAAGGACCCATCATAGAACTGAAAGCTGGAGAAATTAAGACAAGTTATTGCATAGATGAACCATAGGGATCTCTGTGTTTCTAGTGGAAGAGTTTTTAATCATTCAGTAACAGAAACACTCTTCTGTCAGATTTTGTGCAGAAAATTGTCATCTCGCCCAAAGGGTGGACAGAGGCAAGTATAAGAAATGACATTATCCCTACAAGCAGCTCTGCCTCCCATCCCAAGCAGCAGGTTTCAAAGTCTGAGAAGAAGGTCTTTGCACAGGTGTGCCAGAGCTGGGAGCTGGGAGGGACAGAGACTCAGGGAAAGGACTGAAGTAAGGAGAGGTAAGACAGACAATCTGACAGGTGATGAATCACCATGAAAATAAAGAAAACTGAAAGCAAAACTTCAGAGTAGGGATCTGCAGAGCAGGGCTAAAAGAGAGTGTAGCCTTGTAGCCCAGTAACTCTGTTGCTGTTGCTTGCAATAGACTTTGTTTTATGACATGCCTCCAGACCCATCTGGGCTGGGCTGGATCTGCCAGATTTGTTTTATCCTATCACAGCAATTGTCTAATAACCAGTTATTTAATATTTATCTGACTAAATAAAAGGACTGTTCCCTTGATATGACGTTTTTCAAAAGTAAACATAAACTCCACAGCAATACCCCACTACTAAAAAATTAATATTGTCATATTTTGTGTGTCTTTTTTTTTTTTCCTTTTCCCCACCAGCAGTCATACCCTTGATTTGCTGGAGGCACAATCTTGTCAAGACACAAGAATGTGACAACCCAAGAACTGCATAAATTTTTTAAGCAGCAGTGCTCCTTGGGCCTCTGTTTTTTTTCCATAGCAAGTAAAAGTGTCTACATATGAATTCTGAAAGGTTAGGTTATATAGGTTGAAATAAAATACAATAAATGCTATTTCAAATTAGCTTAACACATTCAAAGACCATACAGTTCAACTAAGAATATTCTGAGCACCCTGTGAAACAAAACAGAAACATCAACAGCAAGTGTTAGTGGCTCGGTAGTTGAGTATCTTTCTAAAAACCACTGCAGTCAGTGGCAAAGTTGAATCAATAATCTCCTGGATCCTCCAGACCGTAATTGTTCCCAATTGCTTATATCAATGACTGGATGAATTCTGACATAATGTTCTTAATGACTTCCCATTTCCACTGTGATTTCCAAAAAAATCAACAGTTCTGGATCCAGATTTATTGAGATTTAAAGCACTGCAACTCTTGATTAAAGGCATTTGCATTTCTTTTCTTTTTTTTTTTTTTTTTTTTTTTTTTCTTTTTTTAACTGATATGACAACATAAAATACATGGTCAAAAATTGAATGATAGACCTTGGTTCAGGTGTTGCCGTATGAAGTAAAGCAGCATATAGGCACCCTCAAAATTCTGATTGTTAAATCCTAAAACCTGCTTTATACACAATAATGAAATGGAATTTGTTGAACTGTTTAAAGGGGATGATGACAAAATCCAATCCCAGTCATCATTGTCACTATTTGAATATATAATTAATTAGTACCAATACCACAGTTTTAGTCTAATTTACCTTACAGCACTGTAAAGTCCTAAGAAGGTTAATCTTCTGAGGGACTTTTTGTGTAAAAATCATTGAGAAGAAATTTTGCATCCATTCTAATCAAGAACTAAATCAGATGCAATATGTATCAAGTAGAAGTTTCTGTTTTACTCAGAGTTTTTTTGCGATTTTTCTTCTGATTTACTCTGCTTCTATTGAGATACTTTTTATTGATTCTTGGATCATAATTCTGTGGAGTTCATAAATGGCAGTAGATCTAAGATAACAATTGTGTCAGAATATCTTATTGCAGCTATGGTGATATATTGGTTCATATTACATTGTTTTTCCTCTGATTTCTAATAATATTTTTTGTTTCATTTATTTTTCATTTATTTCTAGTACATACGAGTGCAATAGAGAAAGAATTACCAGTACATGGTGTTGGATTGACCACTCAGGGCAAAAAGAATTGCATAAATAGATGTACCTGCACTCTTTTTAGTGCAAAGACTCACTGAAATATTTCAGCTATTTCAGCTAGTTTGGATAGTTCAACTGTAGGTAAAAAAATAGTAATTTCTTTCTTCACCTCTAGGCTCCTTGAAACTTATTCCAGACCATACTTTTGTCCACAGCTCCTTCCAGGCAAATACAGAAATTTCTATCCATGAATGTGAGTATGCCTAAGTGCTTAACCTCTATTCATTATTGACACAATATGATCTTTTTCTGCAGAGTTTTCTGAAGATTGGAATTTCTGTTTTTGCCAAAAAACTGGTATTCTTTGGAAAAATATTTCTGCAATTACTAAAAATATAAGAACACCACTGCTATGTCTATATGTATCTTTACCACCAACTGTATGTATTTTAACTCAGGAGTATCTCCTCTAGCAGGGATTCTCTAAGAAGAAAAAGAGATTCTGAGAAATTCTATTTACTTTGCTGTACTCTTCGTCATAAAATAATTTGGTCTTGCTCTGAGAAAGATTTGTAATCTATGCATTTCTCTATTCATTAATATTGCTATTCATTTTCTTATCTATTCATATTTATTCATTGAACTAAACAGTTGCAGCATCCTATTTACAGCATCTAACTTTTTCTAATGGTAATAGAAAAACTATCATGTTCTGCTTTTATTAGTTAAATGGACTCCTTTGACCCAGGGGCAAAGAAAGTTTTATTTACCTGGATGGTGCATAGGAAAATTGCATAAATTAAAAATTATTTCTACAATGTTTTAAAAGACCTTAGAAATGTAGAAATCCTATAGAGAAATGAAGACAACTGACTACTTCTAAAAATCAAATGAAAGCCAGAGATCATTGAATCTTTGCTATATTTTAATCAACTATCTTTTAAATGTTTACTATAATTGTACAGAATAAATGAAATGAAGTTATTCCTAGAAAGAAAGAGACAGCTCAGCCAAGACAATCCATAAACTAAAATTACTCATCAAAAATAGAAATTGTTATAATATTACGATCATACAAAAAAAGGCTATAAACCACAAAACTGTTGAGGACACTTAGTTGCATCCTAAAGTCTCTGAATGCAAAATGTCATTTATAACATATTGATTCATTCACAATTCAATGTGGTATCTAGAAAAAATGTTTCATTATTTGGTGTCATTCAGAAAAGGAAAGAATAATAAGAAAAAAAGCTCTACTTTACAATATGTGTAGATAACAAAAATAAAATGCCACAAATCATAATCATAACATGATATAAATTTATTCACTCATGTTCTAAGATATTAATAGTACAGTGTTTGAGAGTTAGATTGTGCTATTCATATGTGTTCTAATAAAGCACTTGTATTTCCTTGATTTTTCTTCTGTCAAATTCAAATTCACTTGCATTGTTTTTTTTTATGACATAGAAGTTTGAGGGAGAGATCCAGGTTCCCTTCTGCCTCGTCAAGCATAAGAACAGTTAATGATGTCAGCCTGACATAAAGATATGGCCATTACTTGAACAGGTGAAGGATCATTGTTCTTAAACCTACAGTCTTCCTTTCTTATTATCTCACTTTTGCCTTGGGCCCATGGTTCACCTCCCACAGTAGCAGTTCTGTGTTATGACTGATTCTTTCGTTAACCACTCAACATCATATAGAAGTTAACTGCTTACATCTTTTGTCTTTTAGGATCAGCAATTACTCTCTGTTTTTTTTGATACCCCACATTCTCACAGCAAAATTCAGCCTACCTTCTTCATTTCTTCATTTCCTACTAATAAGATGCCCAGTAATGTGTAAATTGCTGTAATTTCAACACTATGCCACCATCACACTTTTACTTCCACTTTTATTCTCCTTTATCAAAGCCACTAAAAACAACAAAAAAAAAAATGATCAAACTATGTTGCAGGCAGACAGAAATCAGATTTTCTCCTGCAATCAAGAAATCTTTTGTGCTATTGGTAATGTCATATGCAGATATACCTCTTAATGCCTAATCTGTCAGTCTCACTGTTACTCTTAAAATTGTTGTTCTGTGTATCAGCGATAAAGCTAGGTTGTCATTTCCCACTTACTATGTATCCATATTTTTCTATTTCTCCACTTACTTATGCCCTAAAACAAAGAAAATGTGTGGGTTTTTTTTGTTTTTGTTTTTGTTTTTGTTTTTTTTTTTATTAAAGCTAAAGCATGACAGTGTGCTCTTATTCACAATTTGCATAAGAATCTCTTAGATGAATTCAGCTGTTGACAATGATATTCCTAACTGGTTAGCCAAACTGACAGTATGAAAAATAAAAAATAAAAATTCACAATACAGAATTAAACAATAACAATTTCATTAAATAAAATAATTTGAAACAGGAAATGTGGTGTAATTTAAACTAACATTAAATTCCATGTAGAATCTGTGAATAGTATACTTTAGATTAGATCTTACAGACTTGGAAGGCAAAAGTGGCTGGAAATTTCAACTACTGCAGGTCTGTGATAAGAAATTAATTTTTGAATTGAAATTTTCCATTCTAAAGTCATGCTTTTAAAAAATGTTTCTATCTGTTTCTTTCAACATAGCTTGATTTCATGCTGACTAAAAATACTTTAATTCATAAGCAGGTCTGAACTTCTAGTTTTAAAACCTACAACATGACAAAGTTCATTTCTCTATTTTGTTTTATCAAAGTTAATATTGTCATCATTAATTAAAGTCTCATTTTCCTCTAGGCTGGGTTTGTTAGAAGACTTTATTTGCCATTCTGCAAGTAAGCTTGTACGTTGACCTATCTGTATGATTAATTGTGAAAGTCAAATAATTGAAGCTATCATAAACTATGTCCAGGAACCAGGCTTAAGAAAGATGGCACCAGTTGCAAGACTATAATTCCTATAAAATATTATGCCATTATTGAAAAAATTTGTCTTCAGCAAAATAAAAAGAAACCTCTTACTATGATTCTTGGAGAAATTATTTTGATGTTTTCAAATATCTTTTTGGCATTTGCAAAAAATACTAATATTTTTGAAAATTGTCATCCTAGGCTAGGATGAAAAGAAATGTAGAAATATAAAAATTCATTTATAAATACTAGGTATTACATTCTTAGTTTCATTCAGCTCTCATAAGAAATATTCACATAAAAGTACAGATTATCACAGATATTAGACCACTTTGAAGAAACATATGCTTGGTGTTTTGCATATTTCTCATGTCTGTGCATAGATATCAGGCTAGTAGCTGTGGAACAGTCAAGAGTACTACTAACTAAAATACTGAAAAATTCTCTGGCTGTTTCAGACTTATCTGTAAGGTGACAATATTGAAAATTTTACTATTATGTTGATATAAATGCTGAATATAGGCTACTTTCCAGCCAAAGGATTCATCACAGACACACAAATGTACCAAAATTGTCTAGAGAACAAAAATATATTGCTAGATGTAAGCAGCTTAGCATCAGAAGATAAACTGCAAGTTTTTTGCAACCTTGTTTCTAGTAAATTTAGACATAAAGTGAAAAAACAAATTAGATAAACAACTTGGGAGTAGATATAGAGTTTGTTCTGCTTAATTTTTAAGCAGAAAAAAGATATTTTGATGTTAACTACCCTCTTGCAAACAACTGATCTTCTGTTCTTAACATCTGATCTTTCCTGAATCTGTAGCATGGCTTGACCCCAACTTTTTTTAGCTGAGCCACTAGAAAAAATGAGAAGGAAATTTAAGAGAAAAAAAAATATTCCAATATAGTAAAATGAACAGGTGGGCAACTGAAGAGAAGGATTAAATGATTGACTGACATAGATTACTATAAAATAAAATAAAATTCCCATATGCAAGTAATATGGTGGGCTATGTCACAGAATATCTGATTATTATTTTGATTTTACTACTTGAAAATGACTAGGAACTGAAATGAAGACTCTTTAGTTTACTAGCTCTAGTCAGTATCTCCAGATACCCTCATGAATTTTGACCTGATTCTTTTTACTCTTGGTTCTTTAAAGTAGGTGATCCATTTCTCTGTATTACTGAGAGAAGAATATGATACGCGGGGTTGTTTACAGTGGTAAACTGTATTATTACTTATACATGAACAGTGTCTGGGCAAAAGATGTTACTAAGGACTCTGGAGTGTTTGGAAAATCTCAGTCCTTGCTATTTTTCTTTATTTCTTGTGTATTGTTTTATTATTAATATTAATTATTTATTTATGATTGCTTTACTTATTATTCAAATATTTTTGTCAAATCCTTTTTTGAGCATAATTCAGCCAGTGCACTGCTCACAAACAAATCCTTTTTTACAACACCCTATTTTCATTCAAAATATGTGGAGTAGTCATCTAGGTTACAGAGACTTCTGCTCCATGGTTGGATGACTGATTTTTCCAAAAATGTGAAAAAGAGTTAAGTTGTTTCATACAACTTAGGAGACATCCCCTTGTGCATAATCTTTTTTCAAAAAGATAAACAAACAAAACCAAATCCAAACCCCAAAGCATCTAAGCATTGTTATATAGTGTACTGAAAAATATAAATACTTCATGTTTTCTGAATAAAGGTATGGATTTTATTCAAAGATTTTTTAAAACAATCAGTCTAGTCCTTAAAGAATTTTACTAAGAAATGACAAATATATAGGGAGTGCCAAATTTAAATGCATACAGTTTAAGATGGAAATCATAACCTTTCTTTTCTTTGCTTTTGAGGTATTTATCTCAGAGATGAATTATCAGTAATTGCTTCATATGAGATATATACAGAGTGAAACTTAATTAGTAATTTAAATGTACGACAAATTGGAACATTTTGAATCCCAATTAAAATTAATGGCTGCAATTAATTCAGACTTATTACTCACTAGCTTGTTTCCCATTCCAGCTGCTGACGTTTTCTAGTAAATGAGACAGTGTTTGGTGAATCCATGTCATAAGCACCACCATCAAGGGATGCTGTCAGCTGTTTATTTTTCAGAAAGATGTTAAAACCTTTCCATCTGCCTTACAGTTGCCTTTATGAGAGATCTACCAATCACAAAAGCTGTGAGATCACCAACTGCATAATGTGAAAAAGCTTCCATTAGTCCTGAGAAAAGCACAGAAGTGCTCAAATACTTGTGTTTATTAAATTAATCTTTCTTATCAACATGTGAGGAAATAGAAATTTAGATTTGTTTGTATGTATTTGTTAAAAAGAATAATAATTCTTGTGTATAAAAGTTACAACCATATTTTTGAGAGCACAGGATCTTGCAATAGGTAATTTAAGAGTCGTCCTTCTCTTGTCCTTATTGCAAGAGGTAATTTGGTCAGAACTTTTGCACATATTTGTTAAGATGTTCATTTTAATCCAAAACTAACCCAAATCCAGACAAACATGAAATTCTTGTTTGTCTGGGGAAACATTTCATTAAATGTCCATTAAGTCTCACCCTTACTTTTACATGTGATTATTACACTATATTAATTTTAAAACTGATGAAACCCAAAGCACAGAGAAAATGTCACCTGAAGTCAACCGGAGTCTTATACAAAACCCTTAGTATTCTACCCCACACCCAGTGTTCCATTCAACAAATGACATCTTCTTTCCAAAATAAACAAGAACTATATTGAAGTTCTCAACTTTACTTGGTAGTAAGATATATTTAGACTGTGCTATGCAACATGCTAAAATCTTGTAAACATGGCAAACTAAAGTTGTATCTTGCCACCATAGGATACTATTTCATGTTAGGTATAATTAATAGAAACTTCCCATGTTAAAAATAACCCTTTTACCTAGGTCACTGACAAAAATATCTGCCTTTAGCTTACAAAATGACCTATGCAAAACAAATGAGACCAGGTTAAAATGACAGAGTGAAATGTTAATCTAGAAAACTTCAGTAGGCAAATCAAGTCTTAGTAGATATGTTCAGTGTGCACCAGGACAGGTACTATTAATGTCTGTTAAGCATGTGACTAGAAAATAACGTACTATCTTCTTGGTGTTTTCAGATGGGCCTGAAACTGTGCCTGCCATTAGATAAACCTTGTTTTTCTTTTCAACTGGCATCATGAAAAGCAGCAAAGTCTGTAAAATCTCTAGTATTTAGCATAACTTTCCCTGCATTTCCCTTCAATGTCAATAGAGAAAAAGTACCTTTTTGAACAGGAAGTATCTAGGTTCACACATTTTATTTATTAAATGTAGTGTCCCAAGAAATCACTACTTTTCTATTGTAATTTCATTGTATGTCACAACTACAGCAACAAGCTACTTCTCCGGGATTAGGGTGTGCTCAGCAGGCAGCACAGTTAAACCATATACCACAAGAAACTGAACCAGGGCGGAGTTTCTTTTAGCCTGCAACCTATTAAAACTTCTTTATTCTGTGAGAGTTTCCTAAATACTTCGTGGCTCCTTGCTGTTAAGTTTACTTGCCTGCTGCTTCAGAGTAACTCAGACCCACAAAATACCTGTGCTCTTCCTTAATACATGCACAGTCCTGCCCCCAACCCTGCTTGATGCTTGCATACTTTTGGAACCTAGGAATCCTTTCTAACTAGCGATAAGGCCAGCAGTTGGTATAATAAAAGCTATTATCTTTACTTATCCACTTTATCTTCAAAAAAATCTGAGATTCAAATTCATGTAGCAGATCACATGATGTTTCCGTATTGGATGCCTTTTCCCAGTTCCACAGTGTGAAGAGATCAGAAAGGAATTTTACCTGCCTTGAACTTGTAGACTAGCAAGGGAAATTTCCAGGTTTAGTGAGCCAGCTTAATGGCACTCTCTTAAGATTTCTTTCTCTAGCACTTAGGTCAGAGCTTTTCCCAAGAAATTTTTTTGTTCCATGCTATTCACAATGTGCTATGTGAATGACTATGTATGAAAGCTACAGTACACCACTATATGATGCATGGTACTGGGATTCCTAACAATTGGTGTTCCTTGATTTATTTTATGTTTGAAATTTTGCCCCAATTCTTTCTTAATGTATTCTTTTAAAAAAAAAAATTCAGTAGGTTTTAGAAAACTCTTCTTTAATCTATCCCTTGCCACTGCACAGATATTTTGAGCCTCTTTCCTGTAATGTGACTTTGACTTCATCGCTTTCAATACAGTAATCTTCAAGCTGAAAAGTGTTTCCAGTTTCAATATTAAAAGAAGCAAACATTTTCTCTATTTCAGCAGTAGTACTAGGAAAAATGAACACTACATTTCCTTTATAGTTCTGAATCCTAAATGCTCTGCAGATATAGAGGCTAATTTGTTTTATAAAACAATATTATTTGTTTGCAGAAACCTAAAGGTTACTGCTCCACTGCCACCAATTCCAACGACAAACCTGAAAACAGAACACCATAGAATGTAGTGGTCCCTCCCAGCAAACCTGGTCCTTCTGAGCAGTCTTCCTTTAGCTTTTCCTGAGTCACTTCTTCCTCTGCCTTCTCCTTCCCTTCCTCTGGCAGGAATATTCTAATAATACTTGAACAGCAAAACTGAATTTGTCTGTACCGCCAAGAAGCTCTGAACCAACTCCAGTACTCCACTCTCTCATCCTCATGCATTGCAAATAAACTCTAGCAAATGATACTGAGGATTTACTCAAAAATAGTAATCAAATAATTAGAGATAAACACAATGTTACAATACAGTAGAACACAGTTTAATACTTTTAAAACAAGGATGAGACTGCATGATCTAAGAATTATGTTTTACCAAAATAAGTTGAATTATATAGTTGCCACCAAAGCAGTTGGTCATTCCTAGGAAGTACAACCAGATATTTTCAACCAAACTCATTTAGAATTTGCCTTCAGTACAAAAAAGATGGTTTCAGAACAGTATGTTTGCAAGGGTTTTTTTCTGCAGTCCCTCTAAAACATGATCCCAGCATGTATAAAAGGACAGAGGAAACCTCTATTGCATGTGGTTTCCTTAGCTGCTACATAAGATTAGCCGCTTCTGTAAAACTTTCTAGCCTTCACTAAGACTACCAGATAGGCATTCTGCCTGATTGTACAGAAAAGAAATGTTGAAATAAACTCGGGAAATAGCATGAGAAAGTCAGAAGGTAAGGAGATTTCTCGATAAGAGGGTAGTTGCTCTGCCCTTTTTGAAGAAGTTACATATGAGTCACTTCCATGTCAGACCTGCATGGACTGTCTCAGCTACCTGTAAAAGTCAGTATTAGTACCTTTCTTTAAAACATTCATTGTGCTCTTTCTAAGCATCACTTTCCCTGTTTTGTGACTAACTGTGTTAGTGTGCTTCCAAAGGCTAAGCCAATTCGATGGGAAACATATTTTCACAAAAAGAAACATAATTGTAACTTAGTTAATTTTAAATAAGCTCTATACACTTTTGGGTATGTCCTGTACCTGTAATTTCACTTTAATTGACACAACTCAGCAAAGATAGGCTTAGAAACTAATATTTTCCCTCAGAAAATTACATGAATGGATGAAAGGAAAACAGAAAACATGTACATGATATGTTCATTTTAAGTGAACTTCTGATCTGGCACTCCGTGAAAGCTCAGTATTATTCCAACTGCAGATTTGGTCAGATTTGGAGACAGTTTGAAGAACTGTAAGGAGTACAATTTAAAATTTTGACTGCTCATCTGAAACCTAAATCAAAGAGTGTAATGGACAAAAATTATGCAATTACAGTCCTTTCTAGTCATTTTAATTACTGTATTAGGAAAGGATAAACACGTGACAAAAAACTGATAAAAGGTTAGCATCAATAAGAGTGAAAATACAAACTAAATCATTTAGACCTTAGTCCCAGTCATCTGTTGGAAGTGTGAAATATCCCCATTCACATAGTAATCAGTAGGAACTGAAGATGCCTCAGGCATTCCAAGATCTGTGCAGCCCCACTACCAAATCATGGCTCTTGAAATATGAATGTAAAATGAGATGCAAATTTGGAAACATAGAGGGCTGAAAGAGTGAGAAGAAGCAATAGTGTGAAGAACAAATCATCAGTGTGATAGATACACCTGCCTAATGGACAGCCTCAGAAATTCAAAGGACTTGTGTGTGATAATGAACTGTGAGTTTTCAATGTGAGATGACAGCAAAGGAAAGCCAATGCTTTTTGATTTAGGGTTGAATGTGCTGAGATATCTCATGACAAAGCAGACAGGCAGCACTTGCCTCTGGGCGTATCTGGTGGAATAACACTTTGAATATAGGATTCAGTTCAAGAAACTACCTTCCAGATAAACATTCATAAACTGTAGGGAACTCAGAGACAGCCATGGGAAAAAAAAAAAAAAAAAAAATCAAGGAAGCAACTTATGAAAAAGGAATAGAAAATTCTAGAAAATCCCACATCTCTGGCTTGTGTGATGCCTGGAGTGAAACAAGCAATAAACAAGTATTTGAAGGATGCAAAATCAAAGGACAAAAGTCTTATTTAAAAGAATGCAAGAGAGTGTAATAAGAAATAGTAGTGTTAATGACATTGAATAACAATAAAAATGTTGAACCGGCTATTTCAAAAATATCCCAAGTTCTGTTAAAGCAATGATATCACTTTCCTGAGGGAAATTACAAGAAACTTTTTCTAAATAAAAAAAAAAACCAACACAAACCACACCCTTTACTTTTTCATACCTAGCCTAGTAAAATATAGAAGAAAGACAGGTCCTGGAGAGTTAGGATAACAGACTTCTATTTTCCTCTCCAAACTCTGTTTTATTTTATATAATATCAATTATCCCTCTGTTATTATTGAAACACATTTTATATTTCATCATTTGCATGTATTCAAAATTTAAGGTAATTTTAAAAGTTATTTTAGTTACCTCTCCTTAATTCAGGTATCTCCATGACCAAGAAATTTAAGTCAATCAGTTCTGAAAAATTAGGCAGTAATCCTATTCTAGTAAATTTGGAATACAGTTTGGGATTTATTGGCAACATTTGATTCCTTTTTGGAAATCGCTTCCTCCAAATCTTATTTGCTGATTTTATTTTACATGGACGTCAGAGTTCATGTCTCACTAGATATTATACCCTCATGAATGCTTGAAAAATTGTCATATTAACAACCCTTATGTTCAACAGAGAAATCAGCCTCCTGGCAATCCTGAGCAGTCACTCCATATATATCTGAGTCTGAATATTTACATACTTGACTACAATAAACTGTACCACAGAGAAAAACTACACTAAAATTTGATGCTTAATGAAAATTTTCCTATTTGTTAAAAAAAATTATTTTATGGACTATCATATCTAGTAAACTTATAAGTAGCTATCTA
Organism: Cariama cristata; assembly: GCF_000690535.1. Classification (NCBI taxonomy): domain Eukaryota; kingdom Metazoa; phylum Chordata; class Aves; order Cariamiformes; family Cariamidae; genus Cariama; species Cariama cristata. The sequence continues at coordinate 43,054 of NW_009611356.1, forward strand.
GGAAGAGCTAAGAAACCAGACTCTAGATAGATTCAAGCATTTGGTGATAGTAAATCTAGGTGCAGATTAAGACCAAAAGTCTCAGAAAGGGAAACATACACTGATGATAGTATTCTTGCTTATAAATGTAATATTCAGCTCTCTTTCCTAACTATGAGGGTCATAAAGCTAAAAGAAAAAATTGCATTTTGTTAATCCCTGTTGATTTCAGATATCAATATGACCAATTGTAATTCTTTTTCAACACATCCACTTTACAAGTCAAGAACATGGTTTGTCTTCTGGAATGTACCAGTAAATGTCAAAAGATACCGTAGTTTCTTACAACAATAGTAAAATCAGAAAAACAGCAGATGGAAAGAGAAGGGATTAAGGTAGCAACAACATACTGAAAACTGTTATGGCATGAGCTAAGAGGAGATTATGCATTTCTGTTGTATGGCTTGACACATTGTGTCCTACTTCTAACCATGAATGCAAAACCTGTCTAAGTATATCCTTCACATATAGTTTGATGCTGTTCTTTGGCAGGTTGTACACAATATTAATAATATCACTCAGAAGCTCTAAGGAACATGGTCTAACTCTTTTTGCTAAGCAGTATCTGTTGCAAGAGAGGGAAATCCTGCTCTACTTCCAGATCTGGTTAAGCAACAAAAAAGCAAACTGCCCGATTGCCTCACCCTGCTGCCTGACATTGGGCTAGAGTCTGGAGAACTGAGAGCGTATGCTTTACATGAGAAGAACTGAGTAGGCTTGGCATAAAAAGACTTCTGGACCCAGCATGAAGAATGCTCTCTGAGAAACACAGTGGGAGGAAGCCAGCAGCATAAGAACACATTAAGGGGCTACCAACAGGAGCAGATACACGAACAAACTTGGAGAAATTAGAAAGCAAGAGAATTTTCTGGGGTCTAAAGATACTGTTTAGACATTGCTGAGTAAACAATATTGCTATAGAAAAATGCTCAGTCTACAGGAACACTGTGAAGAGACAGGAAAGTTTGCTTTTAAACTCTTTATTGTTTTCCTCTTTTCCACCAGGTAAATACAAGTTTTCTTTAGTTAAAGAAGTTTGCAATTACATTTGTTTTCTAAGAAAAGAAATCATTAGAGAGTAAAAACTTTTTTCCTAGAGTTATGAGATACTCTCTTTAAAGAACAGGGGCAGCGGCCTCCCCTCAAAGCTTGGGATAGTGTTAGAATCAGAATAAATGAGAAATGTCACCAATACTAAACACTGTATCTTGCTAATTTAGTACCTGCTAAATTTTATGACATCTTTTGTACCTCGCATTTGTTCTGGACAACTGTGTGCCATCTAACACAATGTTTTCTGACTGCCTCCCCCAGAACACACATGAAGTATTCATTTCTGATATTTTCAGCTCACTGACACTAAATTCGTTGGTTGGAATCATGTCTGTGCTAGCCTTCTTTCAACCGTATAGAGAGGGAAAAGGAGGAGAGCATGGGACTCAAAAGCCCTAACAAAGCAGCTAAGGATCTTTAAATTGTCTCATAACAATGTCTTACAAAATAACTCCAAACAATCATTGCACCACTAAGTATATCTTATTCTTAACAGTGAACTCAACAGGAGACCTTTCAAAGTATTTCCTAGTAGCAACAGCCAACTCCAAGAAGGTAGAATTAAGTTTTTAGGCGACTTGTCATCTTATCAGCTTATTCTTGGTCTACAGAACTGTGTAGACCAAGACAGCTTGCATTTGAAAAGTTGGATTTTTTTTTTTTTTTTTCTTTTAGAAGTATCCTATGAATGCTGTTGAATTAAGCTTTCTGGATCCTTCTATGCAGTAGCTAATTTTCTCTTCATTTTACAGTTAGTCACTGTGGTTCACATTAACAGCTATCTTCTCCAAATCAGTGAAAAATAAAAGAAATAAGGTAGTAAAATTTAAGAAATTGAATTATAATTCCTTACCACTTAAATATTAATATTTCAATGATATTATTTATATCATTATTTATATTTTGTTGTCTCAATAGAATATTTAGAAGCTTAATGAATTTTGCAGTTATTCGGTAATGTTTCAAATTTCTGATAGACTAAAATTTTAAGTTCATTCATAGAACTCCAAAATACAGTTTTGCAATGTTGCAAACAAGCTGAATGAAAATATTGGAGTTCATCAAACTACTGAAAAATTTTGGTTTTTTTCCTTTTCAGTGATGATTAATATTGACTTCCCGGTGTTAGAATTTTAGGCAGAATTCCACTCATTGAATAATTCCAGAAACAGTGAGAGTATCAACACTGTTTAATTACAATGAAGTTCAATGACAAAATATACATTGGGAGAGGGTAAACATTAGTACAAAACCCTTACTGGTGCTAGTTGAAGTTTTTTTGCAATAGCTTTGTCACAATGAAAGAAAGAAAATTTCTGTGCAAGTATCCTTTTTTGCATTGTCTTGGTTTGGCTAAAACAGGGCTAT
>NW_009611357.1:0-11008 GCF_000690535.1 Cariama cristata
GGTAGCGGGTACCTGGAGCTTAAAATCGCCTAAGGGTGGCCACTGGGTGTGGGAAGCTCCTGCCTACAATGCTGCTCCAGCCCATGCCCACCCCTCTCCTCCCGTACCCCGGGTGCCCCTGGGGAGGGATTTCCCCCTGCAAACCCCCCGGCCGCGCACTGCGGGCGGCTCAGGACTGCCTTCCTCCCCAGGTGTGAGGTGCGGCCGGGACCCGAGTTCCTCACCCGATCCTACCTCTTCTACGCCAACCGCCTCTTCAAGGCTTACCAGTTCTACTACTGGGACCCCTCCTGCCGCGACCCTTCCTACTCGCTGGTCATCAAGGGCAAGCTCCGGCTGCGCCAGGCCTCCTGGATCACCCGCGGGGCCACCGAGGCCGACTACCACCTGCACAAAGTTGGCATCGTTTTCCACAGCCAGAAAGCCATGCGGGAGGTGGCCTCCTGGATCAACCAGACCTCCGGCGAGGGCTGCAGCGGGTTCTTGCCCCCAGGGCGCAGCTGGGCTCCCGGAGCCCTCTACGAACTGCTGAGCGCCAAGACCGAGCGCGACTGCACCGCTGCCTTGGGCTTCGCCATGCACGAGCTCAGCCTGGTGCGGGTGGAGAAGCATTACCAGCCCTTGCTGCAGCCACAGCAGAGCGGGAGCCGGCTGGTGGAACCTGGGGGACATTCACACGGAGTGGGTGGAGAGGCTCCACTACCGACCCACCGGTTATCAGCGACCTATGCAGAGTGCCGTGGTAAGGATGATACATTTACACAGTCCCCTCATCGGTTCACGGGCTTTGCCAAGCGTTTGTGATTTCCTTACGGTTAAAATACCGCCTGGCCACACTTAGGCCCCCTCTAGCCTAAGGACACGTGGATGCGGAGGTGCGGGTTCCCGGGGTGCTGCCCGGGTGCTCTGCGGCACAGGGGGTTCACCCTCTCCCTTACTGGGGGAGCAGGACTGGGCTGGGTGAAAGCTCAGCAAAACCAACGTCAGAAACAAGCCTGCGTTGGCATGGGCCTGGAGTTAATGGCTTTTCTTTGGCTCTGTGTTTGCCTAGGAAGGGCAGTTTCCTAGTTTCCCGCACCGAAGTCAGTGAAAGCTTCGGGCTGCACGTCGTTAGAGACTGCCTGCTCTGTCATTTGTCTTCCTCCCCTCTCTTTCACTCTTTGTCCTGTCCTCCAGCTTGAGAGAGGAGTGAGGAAGCAACATCTGCCATTAAATCATTAGTCCTCGGTCTAATGCCATTAGAAGAGGAAGTTGCCCTGAATACAATTATGTTATTACACAGAAATCAAACTTCTGTTTTGACATAAATAAAACTGAGCAGGAGACTTGGTTGCCTTTTATTTTATATTTTGTTTTGCAGCAGGTTAGTTTATTTCCAGGAAAGCACATTTCTATCTGAATCATAGCTAATCAATTCAGAAACAATTGAGCTGTGAGATGGGGTGAAAAAAACCTCTCTGAACTTTACCAGATAGAACTGAATTAACTGAGGGAAAAAAAAAAAAGTATTTTAGGGGCCACATTTCCCCACCCCCCAAACTACACCAACTGAACTCTGAAACACGCAGAGCAACACCCCTCTCCCTCTCGAAAATAACATTGTCAAATTGGTTAAACTTGTGTTACCTTGGGCCAAAACCATATATATGAGCAAAACCAGATGGTAAACATAAACACTTTTAAAAGTTAATTTAAAACCAAATCTAAAGATACTGAAATTAATTTTCTGAATGTAGCACTGTAATTAATCAGCTAACAGCTCTCCAATGGACCAGCACATGATGTCACCACTTGGCGGTAATTAGAAGCTGCCATACATTAGAAATAACTTCACACGACTGGTTTAAGCAAGTAAGATTTTTGGCTCCTTGTCTATAGTGATAATTTTCCTGGGCACAGGATTTTTTTATTTTTTTTTCCTTCTCTCTGAACTAGCATCCATTTGCCTGTGCTGGTGAGTTATGCAGCTATGTTAGGAATTATTTTTTAACGCTCTTTATGAAAATATACGCTTTCACCCTTAAATCTATATCTGTTTTAAAGGAACCCATTCTCCCCAAATTACCTTTCATTATCAAAGAATTTCCTGTCTAAGGAGAGCATATATATTTGCCAACTTCTGGGATTATTTAGCCATAATGTACTGTGCACTGTCAGCACTCATTAACGTGACAGTAGCAGTAAAGCAAGCTGAAAATGACTAAATTACAGTAGACTCCAATCAACTTGCATGTAAATTACCCACCCTACAGTTAACTACTGAGTTATTTAACCTTGTTGCATGCGACAGTTCAGTAATGATTAGCTCGTGTTCTAGAAATGATATAATGTTCAAACCCTGGTTATTTAAAAATAAATCAGTTGTGATATATGAAGTATAAGAAAAAGTTCCAGGCTACCCAAAAAACCCCCCTCCTAGCATTGGATCGGCTGCAGGACTGCTTTGGTTGGGAGCTCTGCGCGAAGCACAGGCGGAGAAGCAAAGGTCAGGTCCTCGTTCCGTCTTGCAGCGGGTCCTTTTCTGCTCTGTCTCCGGTGCAGTGCCCGATCTGGCTGCTTGGCAAACCCCTGCCTCCCTCCCGACCACCTCGCTGCCGCCTGCAAACGCAGCCCCAGATGCGGGAGCACGGCCAGGGGCTCTCTACGGCCCCGGTAGGAAGGGGGCGAGGGGGAAGCAGACCTCACCACGCTTTTGGCTGTCTTGGGGAGGCTGCCAGCAGTGTGGTGTAGTACAGCCACCCACGCCTGCCCACGGTAAGGTTTCAGAGCCTTTTCGGTTGCCAGAAAGAATGCATTGTTTCTTCTGAATCGGTGCAGAAATGCGTTGGTGTGGCTGACATCTCCCAGCACCCTCATCCTCACCCACGGGTGTATGCAGCAGCTTGCAGGGGGAAACTTGTGAAGGAACAACGTGGATGGCCCGAGCGAGCGTTCCCTGCCCTTAGAGCAGCTCTGCCCTTGCCCCGTCCTGCCGGCAGCCTGTCCTGAGCGGCCCTGGCACAGGGCAGAGCGCAGCCTCAGGGCACGGACCTCGCTCCCCTTCCCAGCGTACCAGAATAGCAAGGAGCCCGGGCAGCGCTTTATCTCACTTAATCTGCTTGGATGTCTTGGGCCAAGTTCATTGCAGTTGAACACCCTGGTACGGAAGAGGGGAGTCTGAGCTTTTTAAATATTCTGAAAGGGTTTTTTAGACTATCAGTTTACAAAAAAAAGGTTATTTTTTTTTGTCTTCTGCAGCACCACGTGCATCCTTGCCCAGCCTGTGGGATTATATATAGAGCTGACGAGCACCACCCACCCATACTACCCGTCAGAGCTCAGCTGCCGATGCAGCTCAGCGGCAGCTGGGTGAGCACCCACTGCGAGGTCCGACCTGCAGTGCTTTTCCTTACCAGGTACTTCATATTCCACGGTAACAACCACACCTGGGAAGGTTATTACTATCACTACTCCGACCCACTCTGCAAACTGCCGACTTTCACCATCTATGCATCTGGGCATTACACCCAAGGCATTCCCTCCTCCAAAGTGAGAGGTGGCACAGAGCTGGCCTTTAAAGTCACCCAGGCTCGGGTGACACCAATGGACCAGGTGACTGTTATGATGCTGAACTCCTCAGAACCTGGAAGCTGTGGGCTGACAAACTCCTGGAGTGCTGGGGTGGAGCAGGATATAACACCCACAAATGGATGTTTGGCTTTGGGGATCAAGCTGCCCCACACAGAGTACGAACTTTTCAAAACGGAGCAAGACACGAAAGACCGCAGCCTGCTGTACATTGGTGAAAGGCCCACGGACGGATCCAGTCCCGACAGCCCAGACAAGCGACCCACATCATATCAGGCACCTCTGATTCAGTGTGCTGGAGCGTCAGAGGAATTCTCTAACTATGTTAGTCTAAAATACTTGGGAAAAAAGGATGCTAATGGGAATGAAGAACTAAAACCTTTGCCTGTGGCCTTTTTATTGTTTATAGCACTTCTGTTTTTAAGATGGGACTAGTTGTCTATTCAGGTACAGCACAGAATTCAGATAGTCTTGGTGCTAGTGTGATTTTTATATCCTTCAAATAAGCACATCTGGAATCAGTTTTACTCAGATTTGGAAACGCTTTTTAAAAACACCCAACAACAGTGAACGAAGCCAAGAAGATACGCCTGACTACATACTGTTTGTCCTGTGGCTTTATTGCCTCATCTCCTCTCTTTGTGTACAAATTTAATGTAGTGACACGGATGCGCTGCGCATTGCAATAGAGAATTTAGCAATATGAGGGGGGAAAAAGCGACATCAATTACAATTGCTGCCTTGAGCTTTTGACATTGCTAAGATTTAATCAAGAGCTTGATTCAGATGTAATTCAAACATCCGAAGTGTCAGCTGCTGAGTTTCTTTGAGGTTAAGTTCCCTCCCATCATACTCCTTATTGCTGTTCTTGCAAATTTAATCTGCAGAGTCAGTCAGCAATAAACAGTCAGCAAGTGCTCTTCATAAGGGCACAGTTAATGATGCCTTTCTCAGATTACAGACATTTTCTGCAGTTTTCATGTGTATGTATGCACACAAAGATGCAACCTACAATCTTCCACTTACCTATGTACAAAAAGCAGCCCGCACAGAGGATTACCTCGATGGACTGTTATGCCTGACCCTGGTCATAAAAGAAGAGACAGTAAATGAAAAACGCTTCTGTGCACAACCGCTCCAAACTTCAGCATCACCTGCCTGCAGACACTGCATCCTTGCTGCATTATTCTGGCTTTCCAGTGCAGTACTGGCCTGTGCTTCGGTCCATCAGCAACGGCCCCGTGTTGCTGCCTGCCTCGTCCAGCAGCCAGAGGCACTGCCAGGCCATCGCGACTCCCACTCACCATGCACCGTTACGAAGCAAAGGATCGCTTACAAATCTCCTCAGGCTATGTATTTTCACTGTCTCCTTTTTAGTAAGTGTACTGGCATACCAGTTGTTAATCCAGCTCTCCTTTCAATCAAAATGTCACTTCCAGCCTCGTTCCTGTAAAGATGTTCTATAAATCTGCCTCCAATGAACAATGGGCTGAGGAGATGCTCGAGTCAGACAGCACAGTCAGGTCAAACTGATTTCTACTGACAGGAAGGACAAACTAAGAAATTATATTCCCTGTCTGCTGCAGCTAAGAAGCATATAACTTACTTGGAGAAGTCGTCCTCCCAGTAGCTAAATCCTCTCCAAATAAGCCTATATATCTTACTCAGAAAGGGTATTTTGTTAAACCAGCTATGCAATAGCTACATTCTTAATGCTGTATTTACGAACTTGCAGCTTGTACTTAGATAAATTATGGGTTTTATAACATACTTTTGGGGGATCTGTACATTAACTAATAATTCAAATGAGATGCTTATTAAATGCATACAGTTGTGACATAAATGTTGTCAGCATGTTCACGTGTTCCAGGCATAATCAAATATTGATCATGCACATCAACAGTTACACTTTTCAGATGATACACAAAAAGGCCAAGCTTGGCTACCTCGCCTTCAGTTCCCCCTACAATCAATGGAGAAGGAGACTTCTCCAAGGATTATTTCAGCAGGCAAAATACTTCCCTGTTCCTAAGGGTTGGTTGTTGTTGCCGGCTACTGTGTGGAGATCCATGGGCCAATGTTCAAAGAACTGGACGTGCATCCTGGAGAATGTGCCATCTCCTTTGGGCTGTCATTGTTGAGATGTTATGAATCAAGGCAAGTCTGGGGTAGCACAGCTCCATCTCACATAAACCATACACCTGGCAGAACTTTTTCTTCAGCAGACCAGCTTGCCATCACCGTGCTAGAGCCGTCACTCACTGCAGCCTAGAGCAAAGGTTCTTGTGACTCAAATCAGCAAAGCTACGTGTTCCTGCAGGACCCAGAGATCTCCATGGCAAGAACAGGGAAGAGCCTTGTGCTGTCTTTGGAGGGTGGGTGGAGGAGGGGGATGGCAATTCCTGTCCTACATTCACCCCCCAAGAATGAGATTTGTGTGTAGATACTTTTTTTTTTCATTTACATAGTATGGAAATGTGTTAAACTTAGCAAGCTTTCAGATACCACATGGTGTAAAAACTCTTCCAAGACCACAGATCCTTTCAAGGTGGTGGTGGGATTAAGATGCTGTAAAAAGTTACCAGACAACGTCACATACTCATGCATCAAGCACTTGAGAAAGCTCCCCCTCCTCCCGTAGCAGGTCAGCCACCACTGGGCACGCAGACACAGCTCCCCAGCTTTGCACGACAGATGGGCGATGCTGACTAAACTTCCCTATGAAAGTCTCATCGGGAGCCTCTATGGCCTCTGTTTCCCCTGCGTTAAGTATGCTTCTGAAAGAAAACAAAGCCATGAAAAAGCTATTTGCATAAATATCGTAACTTTTATTGTTCTGTTCACAGTTTTTGGAGAAACATTCCTAAATTACACAGTTATTCTCTCTGAAGAATTTGTGCCTTTTTCCAATTTGAATTTGCCTGGCCTCGATTGCCAGTCAGTGATTCTTGTTGTGGTGCTCTTACTAAGATCAGAGAGCTGCAGTGTTCAGTATTTTCTCCCCACGAAGGTATTCGTGCACTGTAATCAAGACATTCTCATTTTTGGTAGATAAAACTCAGCCAACTGAGTTTTCTCTCTCACCCTCTCCAAGGCATTTTCACACTCCACCAGTAATTTTTGATTCTTTTTTTTGCATCCATTCCAATTACTCAGCTTCTCTTTCAAAATGTAAATATCCAAATTGCATCCAAAATTCTCAGCTCTCACAGCCGAGACATACAGAAGTATAATCACTTACTGCTAACAGTAATTAAAAACAGAACACATTCGTATTCATTAGTCTTTTACCCTGGGACTGCACTGGGAACACATGTGGAGCTCTTACTCGCTCTGGTCCTGGGTATGTTTTTTTTTGTCATGTTAACATTTTATCAGTAATCATAGAATCATAGAATCATGGAATCATTATGGTTGGAAGAGACCTCAAAGATCATCAAGTCCAACCGTATACCTGTATCCATGTTCACTGGTGATCTGGAACCACGGAATGGTATCGGGTCCCAGCAGAACCCTTCTATGAGCATCCCTGTTCTCTTTGAACAACCACTTCCCAAATGTGTGATTCTCACAAAACAACAAGCTTTGCAGGGGCCCACATAACACTCAGTTCACCCTAATCCCAAAGAAAACTGAAAAAAAAAAGACAATGAAATGAGTTACACTACACTCCCTCATTAACATTCATCACCTTCACCATCCCTTCCCCAGGGGTGTCAGGCTCTTCACCCGGGCCCTCTCCTGTTTGCCGTCCTTCTCATCACGTGGTGAGATTGCCTCAGGCATCTCCCTTCGAAATACCGATACAAGGTTTCTAGACCTACTGAATTTAGAAGCGTTTTTAATATTAAGCACTGCTAATGAATGGCATCACCCTACACTCTTACGTCATCACTAGCAGTTTTACCACCTGCATCCAGTAATCGTCCTCACCCTACTGCTAAGATTTCCTCTGAACTTCTGCTCTTTATCACGCTCTCCAAGCACTCTAACCCATACATTTTTCTCTCCTTTGGCTATTACTTTCCTTATTAATTTTCTACACTTCAAAACTCTCATTTTGAGTTGATCGCTGTCTGCTTCCCTATTTCTTATTTGTTTTATATTACTTTACATCTAATTTTTCCCTTCATTTCATCACTGGAACAGGATGGGCAGTTAGCCAAAGTTACCCTCCTTCTCAATTGCAAAATTATTGGGGTTTTGGGCATTTAACACCTTTCACCTAGAAAACTGCCAATTCTAATTCGTTTTCCATCTAATTTCTTCTTTGCTACCAGATTTGATATCAAATTTGCTCAGCTATGCCCTTTTGAAGCACCAATTACATTTATTAGCAGTTTGTGTGGCTGTACGCCTAGCTCGAATGTAATCAGCATTAAACTTACAGTTCTGCAATTCATTCATCTGAGATAAAGAAGACAAAACCAAGTAACTTCATGTTTCATATCTAACACTGCATTAGAAAAACAGGTCTAGGACATAGACAATGAACATTAGTCCTAACTATGGGATTCCTTTCAACTGTGAAATAAATAGGTATCTTTTCATTGTACCTCTGAAGAAAAAACATGCACTGGCAGGTTAGTACCAGCTGAAAGTCAGTGGTAACAGGCAGGTGTGTATTGGGAAACTCTTCCCCATTCACTTCTTACATAATACTTTCCAAAAGTTTAATCGTTGTTTAACCACTCCAAAAAGCAGTGGAAAATAAAGTGTATTTCGAACACTCTGAATACATTTACTAGCTTCCTGCACTGGGTCTGAGCATGGAAGTCCTTTGCACCTTCTTTAATATCATAAGCTGTTCAGACAAGTCGCCTTTGCAATTTCCTGCTTCTCTAGCAGGCACAAAAATTTGAAGCATGAGCTGAGTTTGCCGGACAAACATAGTCATGGGTCTGATCTCCACTGCTCAATTAATTTATTTTTCCAGTTTTTAATGCCCCCCTGTTTAAAATACCTTAGAATGTATTTTACATTCTAGATTTCCCAAACAATTCCTAAACTGAAACAAAACACAAAAAAGTTTTTAAACACTTCTGGATATATTAACAGCACTGAGCTAGTGCTTCATTTGAGAAACAATCCACACTGAATATAGAAGTCTTATTTACTATAAATAAATATGCTGCATTGAAACAGCAGAAAAAAGGTGGAGGTGGAAAGGGGATGGTTGACAAGACTCAATGCTCCAAACTCTACACAGAGCGAAGAGGAAGAAGGCACAAATTTGATCAAAGAGGAAGCAGAAAGGTGAGTGGAAAAGTTCCCTAGGATGGGAAAAGGCACCTGGGACCAGAGTCAGACATCTCCATCATGGGAGTACTCTGCCAGGAGCCCGGCTGCAGCCAGAGAGTGATCCTGGGGGCCAGAAGTCCAGGATGGGCAGTCAGGGAAGGGCAAGAGTGGAATGGCGATGGGAAGAAAGAGACTGAGGTGGAAAATAAGTAGGCAGCAGAGAAGAAAAGCCATTAAAGACGCTCAGCTGAACATCTCTTTCTTTGCCAAGGAGCAGTGAAGGAACAAGGATGACTTGCATTGAACCAAAGGGCTGAAGGAGGGAATAGAGTGAGGTTTGATAGCTCAGGCAGAATAGGTCAGAAAATAAATTGGGTAGGAGAGTCTCCAGCCTTCATAGAAATGCCCTTTTGGGCTCAGAACTGAAGCAAAAATTCCTGGCTCCAATCTCACTCCTGTGTGGCCTCCCAGTGAAATGTCAAAACAAAAACTGCTGCTTTAGCTCAGTTGCTCACCACTGCATCGGATGTTTAGGTCAAGAATGGATGTCCATAAGCAGAACATAAAGGATTCCATCCTGACATGGGGGTTAAAAAATGGCATCCTGGTATTAGGTGTAAGTCCAACTTTTAAAGACCAAATTATACGTATCTTAAGATTATATAAGGTCAGGCACACAAAGTTGGGCAGTTTTAGACAGCTTCTGGGCAGCCTTAACTCACTTTTTCACCCAGTACCCGAGGCTTGATCAGATACTGCAACATACTCTCAAAAAGCGGCCAAACTAACACAGTGCACAAACTTGGTTTTGCCATTTTCTAACTTCTGAGTTCTTGACTTTGTACAGTCTTAATAAAGGTCTTTTAAAAGTAGTTGTGTGTGGATAATTATGTGTGGGAATTTTGCCAACTCAAACATGAGGGAGTTCAAGAGGCTTTTCTAATCTTGTGAGTTTATCCACTGAAGAAAAAGATTTGATTAAAAAAATGAAGTACAGCTAAACTGGGAACAATACTTTACTATGGGCTGTTCTTCGGTTCTTCACAGGCACTTCGAAATCTTGAAAAAAAAAATCACAAAATTAGGAACTTATTAAATAAGAATGAAATGTACTGATGCAGAAACATAAACAGAAATGCCAGATGTATAATGTCAACTTGTAATATGCGGCTTCAATTAATTCTTCTTAATTCATTTGTTTTCTTAACTTCTTTTGTTTTGCCATCTGGAAAAGGCCATTTTCTAACGAAAGATCATAGGAGGAAGGATCCAAAGTTCAAGTTTGCTTCAAGGAAAAGCAGCCTTGTTTCTGTCCTCATAGACTCAGCGTTCCTTTTTGTAGTTTTCACTCATGCAGAAGCTTCAGGACAAACTTAGGCCTGGCCTGGGAAGCAAAAAGATCTACATGGAAGTCTAGTAAAGTTTTCCAAAGTTTTACTCTTCAAAGTACAAATGTGAAAGCAGTTCTACACAAGGAAGTGAAGCCACAGGAAACGGCAAGGTAGACGACAGGTATATAGTAATTTTGGAAGTGTGCAAGTGCATGCTTATTAAAATATTACATGTAGGATTTCTGGTTGGCTCTTACTTGTGTTATTTTAAAAAATAATCTACATTTATCCAGTAAAAAAAAAATCAACTCATTAATAAAACAAACAAATGTTATAGTTAAGCAGATTTGAGTAGTGGAAACACCCAATTACTTTGTCCTCTGAAGCTAATCAAAATAAAAGTTAGTTACAGCACAATGAGTAATGTCACTTTTGCATTGACACCCATTAGACAAAGGGATTCAGGATACATGAAGCTGTCAGCATAATATAAAGAAATCTTAATTGGACATGGTCAAAGGATCAACATTGCCCTGCTTGAACAATAATTCCCACTATTTATCTAACTGTAACAGATGATTTATACTAGCACTGTATCCCACTGTCATCTTTTAATGAAGTATATCTGCAGAACTGTTAGGTTTCACTATATCAGCAAGCAGTTTCACTCCGTAATTGCTTTTCTTTCTAAAATGTCTAAACATTGGTTTATACAAATGTTTTCTAATTAGTAAATGAATTTGTAGACATGTATCTGATTAGAAAGAATCGTTAGCTTCCACATACGGTACTGAAATAGTCTCATTCCTGTACAGGTTATTTTCTTTTTATATTACTGCTTCTGACTCCCCCCCCCCCCCACCAAAACA
>NW_009611357.1:11039-34767 GCF_000690535.1 Cariama cristata
CCCAAAGAAAAATCTCAAATATGTACAATGAAATTCACTCACCACCTGTCCCCTCTCAACTTCCTCACTTGAGGATTTGAGTAATGGATGCTAACCCATTTTCAAACCATGAAAAAGCAGCTCTCCAACCCCAAGCTGCTCTAATGCTGCTGTGAAGTACTATTGCAGCTGTAACACAGCCACGACAAACATCAAGTTCAGAGTGCTTGTTCTACATGTTCTTTAATTTCAAACAGAGGGCTTTTTGGTTGTGTTTTTTTCTCAGTTACTTTATATAGAAAACAAAACTCAGGATATGGTGTTTCAGGACATCATGTAGAGCAAGAGAAATATAGTTTCTAAAACTCAGAATACTACAGTTAAGTCACTATTGTGCCCGAGAATTAAGGAAGTGTTTCACTTAAGAGATGAAAGTGTCATACACATTTCCTAAAGAAAAGGGATGACATAGTTTTCTTTCATTAGGCAACTGCAACATCAAGTGTCTCAAGACATTAACAATCCATTTTTGTGTGCATACCACTACGTAAATATGCTGACTGCTAAGTCAAGATTATAGTAAGAATTGCAAGTTTATATGCGCAGCAAATAGAAACCCTTTATAGTTTATTGATGAGAAGAAACTCTAGCAATTTGCAAAGTGAGGTTCCAATTTTATCCCACTAACAGCATTTCAGGACAAAAAAGTAACATGGAATACCACTATCAAGCTATTACACTCCCATATTTTTAGAAAATTACATTACGGTACATTAATCTCCTCTGAACATGACACACATGGTATTATCTTGCTCTTCAATCCCTACAGCTACTCAACAGTAATTTGAAACTTGTTGCCTGGCACGCGTATGCAATTGTTCCAGTTGAGCATTCACAGCTGACAACTGCCAATGCAGAGCAATACTTATGATCATTCATGCATGGAATATTTGCTTTAAGATGTGGATAACTACATGAAAATAGTAGAAATCATTTTCCATTCATTTCCCAGTACTAGGCTTCAAGGTATCTTAGATGCCTATTTATACCAAATTTGCCCAAAGAGCGCAACAGGAGTGTAAAGCTCCACAAAATGAAGACCACCTAAGCAGCCTCTACTGGCTCTCACAAAAATGAACAATAAATGTATACGCAAGTGGGCATCCAAAAATAACAGTAAGGACAACAATTAGATTAAGTAATAACTGATTTCTACTATCATGTATCAATTACAGTTTTCTAATATCTGGTGCTGTGTGAGGACACCAGACAATAATCTTATTGAGAAACTCTATGTTTCATGCATAACTTCCTAAGGTATACAATGCCCTACAGAATAATTAACTTTCTGTGAATACTTCATGAAAACATTTGCCTTGGTGTCATCCTCTAAGGAACAACTTAGAAAAGATCCAAGTGGCTTAAGAACATCCATCCAATTTTTTTTTGCAATTTATCTAGAGACTGGCTTTTTAAGAACCTTGGAAGAAAAACCATCCTTAGATTTCTTTCTGCTGCATATGAAAGAAGGGACTGGTCAAACAGACAGGTAATAAAGATTCCACTGATCAGTCATTTTATTTTAAACTCAGCAAAAGCAGAGTACTACCCAGACAATTCAGTGCTACTGTATGTTCAGGCTGTTGTCAGAAATGATTAGGAAATATGTCAGAATTTTGTTAAGTTCCAAAATATAAGCAGTTAATTTAACAGTCTTGTTTAGGACTGATGGTGTGGGTTAGCCCCTACTGCAGGCCACAGTCATTACCAACAGATCCTTAACTAAGGTCCTCTGTTTGTGGGTCTCCTTGATCACACGTTTGTAAGGCATCTAGCAAAGCATGGGAGTGTTTTCAGGGACCTCTTTATAGTCCTGGAGTGCAAACAACAGGAATAACTTTGCAAACAAATGATTTGATGTTCCAAGTTGTCACAGATCACCAAGAAGTGACTACTGAACACTGGAAGGAGGACAGACATTCTGCTGGCTTCCCCCTTCTGCTGGCAAAGGCAGCTCCCAGATAAGTCAACCGCGGTAGCTAACAATGCGTGTAAAATTTGCCTGGAACATTATTACAGATATACTCACAGGAGACCATTTTAAAGCTTCAATCCTCCCCCTTTACCCTGCAAAGACAACAATTTATTTTTTTTTCAAAAACCAAACTTTTCTGAGGCAGTTTTTCAGCAGAACAAAGGACTCTAAAAAAATTAGTTTTTAAAAGCAAATTAGGAATTCGTATTTTCTGATAACACATTTTTAGTGAGATCAAGGTATTTACAGCCTCTTAAAAAAAACCAAATCTGCAAAGCTGTCTCCCTTCAATAAAGATTCTCAAATATATTCTTCAAAGCCATGAAAACTAATTTTGCAACATCACTTACAACCTTGTCTTTCTGAAAAGGTTCTTTTAAAGTGTTCCATATAAAAGTTTTCTTTAGCTTCTACTGACTGGAAAGTATCTTTTTCTTGATCAGTTCTGCCCAATTTGTCACACTGAACCGACTGCTGCTTCATTCTTTCCAGCTCATCTCCCATCTTCTCTGCCCTTTAGAGGCATACTTTAATAGCTTTGTCACTTCCACCCTGAGCAGACAAGGCACTAGCATTTTAAAATGCTAAAGATACACCTCTCATTTCTGTTAAATCTTCTAGATGTACTTCCAGGGTTGTGTTCATAAGGTGAACACAGCAGTTAAGATTTCCCCCTGCCCCCCCCCCCCCAATTTAAATTGCTACTCTACCTCCAGCAGTTAAGATTTCCCCCCGCCCCCCCCCCCCAATTTTCTTATTAAACTTCACATAAAATTTCACTTATTTACACTTGCAAAGCAGGAAACCCTTGAGACACAAGTGGAACAAATACAAAGGTCAACACATGTAGTAGGCTGCCGCCCAAACAGCTTTCTCAAGAAATCACAGGAATAATAAAGGAATGAAAGAAGTCGCTTTTAAAAGACATATCCTAGTCCTGAAAGGTGTTACAAAAAACTTTTGTGACCTATAGTTTTTGGACCTACCATCTAAGAATATGCAGGAGTTTACCTGCTCAAAAGCTATTTCATCTACTGAAGTTCAACATTTTAAAACACACTGAGTTTATGTATTTTGTACTAAAAGTATGCTTAGAAACAAAATTACCTTAACCTTACCTTCAATGTGCTATCAAGTGTCTTAACTACTGAACCCAACTAAACTGAAAAATGGGAAGTTACCTTGTACCTCAGCAGTCAGCACGGTTACTTTGATCAACACTTACATGTATCAGGCTCATGATGGGGTCATTTGGATTGATTTTAAAATTAGGCTGGAAAAAAAAATTCATCCTGGAACAAGGCTGCAAGTTTCCTTATGCCTTAAGCAAACTAAGTTGACAGAGAATACTGTTTCCTCTCCCCCTCTAAAACTGTGAGAACATGACAAAAGTAACAAAGGAAACATTAATTTGGGGGCTTTATTTAATTTTTCTTTTCTTTTTTTTTTTTTTTCCTTTTTTTAAGATGCTACATAGTCAAACAGGATTGGTCTTTTACGGCATAGGACTAGTTTACTACTAATATTTTTTCCCCTAGATAGACTTATTTACATACAAAAACAGTTTCATGACCACTGTTTCTCCAATGCTCAGATGATCAAAACTCCCAACAATTGTGTAGTGCCCAAAACACCAGGAGGCAGAAGAATCTCGCATCACTACAGCAGCAAATTTTTAGTTCTAGTCACTGGCTTTAAACAGGTGCCTTTTCATACCATATAGTATTAGTCAATTTTGTGACAATAAGGAAACATGAGATGAAATACATTAAATAAGTTAAATATGCATTAAACATCTCTGAATAACATTTTAATTCAACTAGATGAACCAACAGCAATGTAGCTTGGTCCCTTTATGAGAACAAGGTATTGACCTTTATTCCAAATGAGCGTCATACCAGTCAATATATGCCTCTTAATGATGCCTAGCACATTCAGCATTGCCACATACAATTCTTTTCAGCTTCTCACTATTCATTTAAGTGCCAAGAAACTGGTAACTTGCACAGAGTTGAAGACACTGACAGAAACTGTTAAATTTATGAGCAGAATGGTGGATTAACATATTTTACAGAAGTTATCAACACCTCCTGCCTAACCCAGCTCCAAACATCCAATAGGGCCAGCTCCAGCAGTGGAGGAATAGTTTTTTTCTATTTTTCCTTTTTTTTTTCCTTTGTTTTTAAAAAGAGGTAATTCAGCAACATGTACCAGGGTCTAAGAATGTTTAAAATGACATATACAATATTCCATTGTAGTGTTAAATCATGATTTTCTCCCTCCCTTCATCACTGAAGCATATTCCCTTTCATTCATTCACTCATTGTACATTTTAAACTTTCTAGATTATGTTACATAGTATTTGTGCAGGGGTAATTTAAAGGCAAGACCTGTGAGATGTCATACATTAATTTTTTTTTAAACATTGTTATGAATAAATTTAATCCAATGATATGGCAGAACCATCAAACCAATTTACAATTTCCAGCATGCTGCCTCTACAAGGCTATTTTTCCTATAATTACACCGAAGACAAAGAACAAAACCACCAAAGCAAGTAGTCTGGAGCTGAGCCCTTCATCCTTGACAGCAGCTGCAGAAGCAGATATTGGGTTGTTTGTCTGGGGTGCCTTCCTCATCCGCAGTCCATCTTCTTCCTAAAGGAAGATATATTGATTATTTCTACTGAAAAAAAGCTTCAAATATTCACCCTTATCATATTTATTTTAGGTGAGCATAATAAGATAGGCAAAAGCTAGTTTAAAGATAATTTAGAGCTCTATTTCCTAGATAATCCTGAGAAGGAAAGAAGTAGTGAGGTAGGAGATAAATTTTTTATCTACTTGACTAGCAGAGCAAAACCCACATGCTCTTGAAGGTTTTTCTCCTGCTAAGGTAACAGGGGAAGCAACAAGAAAGGCTACAAGAACTCTTGTCCAAAGTCAGGAGACAGCTCCAGAACTTCAAAAACAATGATGGAGGGAATGGCATGAAGATGCTTTTCTTGCTCTGTAAGCAAATATAATACTGTTGGGGAAAATGTTTTTCAATGTAACTAAGACAGGTTGTGAAAAACATGCAACTTTAAAGCAATTATACTCATCATTCCCCTAGTCAGATGTCACAAGCAAATTTTACCATCAACTGAAGGGAAACCTATTTCACCCATCATATTAATGCTGACATTTTGACACGAAACTAATGGCAATAATTAGGATATTTTCTTGGTATGAGTTTGACAGCTCTCTGGATTTAAAGATGTACGAGACAACAGATAAAACAACATCATAACATCAGATATTATCATTTCAAGTGGAGACGATGTTGCCCACATCTTGATCTAAACTGCTGGACAGCATGGCTGCATGTTAGCACAATCCATTCCACACACACGCAGCGCACACTTCAGGAGATGGTAAAATGAACCTTTTGTGACCTAACTTTTATACAGCTGAAGCAATGGTGTTAGACTTTCTGATATAGTATTACAGTGCAAAACAATAAGATACTGAAGAAAAAGCCTCCAGTCTATACATAAAAAAATACTCTATACATAAAAAAGTCTCCAGTCTATACATAAAAAAATAAAGAAATAAAATTGTAATAAAAATTACTGCAGCCTTAAAATTGTCAGATAACTGAAATTCAAAAGGCTCACTGTATGTCAGTGTTTCTCACTTTTGAATATAAAGGGGCACCTAACATTCTGGAGGAAATTTTTTTTTTATTTATTTTTTTTATTGAAAGTCACAGGCTACCTGATACCTCACTATTGCTCTAAGTCTGGATGGGGACAACTGACTTCTATAAACAATAAAATGTTGTTTATCTATATAGCATTTTCACTGCTAGAAAGAAAACATTTTCATTTAAAATATTTTAACTTCCTTTTGACAGTGACTCTAGCCTGACACCAACAGCACTTGGCAGCTAGCAGTAATTTAACATCATTTTCTGATGTTTTACAGATGTTTCTAACACTCCACAAAGCGAACAAACAGCTCACCATTTTAAGATGTTACTGTAAGACATCAGCTCAATTCTAGATATCTCCTCTAGAGTGTTTATTCAAGACTGATTTGCAAAAAAGTAAAACAAAATCATATTGTATTTATTGTGAGACTCTGCCAAAACAAGAACACAAGGAGAAGTTAAGGTCGTGTCTCAACTACATAAATGTATAATTTCTACGTGCAAAACAAAACTGTTTTACAAATGTTTAAAGAATTTCTTTATGCATCAGCGAGCCAAGCAGCATCAGAGCTGACAGAACAGAGTTCCTTTCATTGGGCTCCAGTAGTCACAAATTCCAAATTCTCATTGGTGCTGTTATCTATGAAACTAGACATTTACAAATGAAACTACAGTAAAAAGTTTTTCAGCACGGTGATAAAGACTTGTCAATTATTTGATTTCACAGCAGTGTGCTGATATGACAGGAAGCATATTTTCTATTAATCTGTCTTACTTTGGTCATTTCAATGGCATATTATAGGTGCAATTACTAAAACACTCAGTATTTGCACAACACTGCCCTCAAGCTCCCATCAATTTGAGAAAACGGGGCCAAATCCAACACTGAATGCTTAATTCAGACTGAGAAAATTAGGTGGGAAAGGAAAAAAAAAAAAGAGAGGGAATTCATTACTTTGGGTTGCTATCCAATCAGTTTCTCTGACTGCATGACTTGTATGCTCCTTTCAAAGGAAGCATTGATTTCGACACTTTTTCTCAGTTTATAGAGAGAAACCTAAATTATCTTTTAATTTATAGACAATATTAAAATATTGTGCCACAGTCAGGTAACCAAACTTTTAAGTCAGAAGCTTCTTTTTCAGGAAAGGGGTAAGGGCGGAGGGGGGGGGGAGTATCTTTACCTTAAACTGTTTATTCTCCTCCCGTAACCTCTGAACTTCTACTTGAAGCCTCTTATAGTCTTCCATTACTTTCTTAACTTCAGTGTCATCCAAAGAAGAACTTATTGATTTAGACATTACAGAGGAATCTGTCTTTGTTGCAGTTGTGGATACAATTTTATTTATTTCTATGTCATGCTGTTGAAAAAGGATAGTGATTTTTAGTTAGTTATTAATACCACACACCTGGTATTTGGGAGGAGAATCAGGTAAAATTGTCTGTGCACACCTGAAACGTGTCTGTATCAAAAGAAATAAACCACATTTTTCTTTCTGTAACCTTTACTTCCCCTTTTTGTTTCACACAAAACACCAGATCAGCAGCAGCAAGTGCAGACACAATAACCTCGACTTTTCAGTCCTTGCATATATAAAGAAGGAAACATCCTTAGACCATGTCCCACAATATGAATGGGAACTTATTTGCTCACAGTCT
This sequence comes from Cariama cristata, assembly GCF_000690535.1. NCBI lineage: Eukaryota > Metazoa > Chordata > Aves > Cariamiformes > Cariamidae > Cariama > Cariama cristata. The sequence goes on from NW_009611357.1 coordinate 18,406, forward strand.
GCTTATGGAGTATTAGTGCTTTCCTCATCTTTCCCTCCCTAAGCACAACACAAGCAGCTACTCCAGAAATGAGAGTATTGTGAGGAGCTACCCACCTGCTCTGCTGCAATTCCCCTTCTCTTCACTCCCCACAGCTGGCTATCACCTCTCCACCCTTCTGCATTTCTGTGGTGATGGAGGAACTTGCAACCCAAGTTAGGAAACAAACTGTTGACCTCCAAACCCTCCTCCCTTTCCTGCCTTCAGACCCTCTCCATGTTCTGCACTTTGGAATGCAAAGAGTCTGCCTCTAATAAAAAACAAACCACTCTCTCCCCACTCAAACTGCCACCAAAGCCTTAACATGAAGATTTTATTTATATGAATAAAGTGATAGGATTTGTTACTGCTTGTGCTTTGTTTTGCCCTAATGAATTTTAGTAGTTACAGAAAAAATTACAACTAACCAGAATAGTTGTTAAGTTTAATTTCATTCAGATTTTTTCCCTCCTCTCATCACACCTCTAAACTGGAAACAGAGAAAGTACCCTGGTCTAAAACAAAAGCACCTACTTTTAGAGTAAACGATCCCTGTCTGGAGCAGGCAGGGCAGACATAGGGAGACTACAATAGTGGCATTATAACAATACGTAATCTTAATTACAAGATGTCCAATGCAAGGCAGAACACTTGTGCCTTCAGCACCTGCATACTAGGAAACATTTTTCAGTTTATTCAATCCATTATCAGTTCTACATTTGACACTACATACTTCCATTAGAAATTAATGCATTCATTACTCTAACAAAAAAGTATTCTACAATATTACAGCTGCTGATTGCAATATAATCCCTCACTACATTTGTGTCTTCCTTACTAGCTTTCTATCAATTTACTTGCTAAAATCAGTGTTCTATGCAGGAAGCAAAGGGGAGTGTTGGGACAGGCAAATTTATATTGCTGATGGTTATAACTACTTCAATATAAACTCTGAGCTTTATGACCATCAATCAGCATCTTTCAAATTTTTTTGAAGTAATTCTTTATCCTGTGATCTTTCACTAAATGAAAACAGATCAACTCAAAGATTTCTTTGTGCTAGTGTTGCACTTGTATTGTTCAAATTAGCTGCTAGTTACATTGACCAACGCTAACATTTAAAATAGTTTATATTGTATTCTCAAAGGGTGATGCCATCCAGGCAGTGAAACAGGGTTCTGTCTTTTGCTTATATAGCTGTCTGTATAAACATGTCATTTTACATGATTTACTGTGGTATTAAGTTAAAACACTCAATATGCATGTGAAAATACTCACAGGCTTATCATTTTCTGCTGGTAGCTCAAACACACACCTAAGTTTCGAATCCATAAGTTCTTCTGGTTTTGCTTCTTTCCACTGGAATAATTTAATATTAAGCATATTACTATAAGGCAGCAGATGGAAAATGCAGTGTATTATGTAAACAAATCATATCACCTTAGGAGGAAAAACCCCACAGGTGTTTACCATGTTACCATTAACAACATACATGATAAAAAATGAAACCAAATACATAACTGAGTGGTATCTAAAGAAAGAGAAGATACTATGAAGGAAATAATTCTAAATAGTCTGAAACTTACACAGGTAATTTATGAGAGAACTGGGAATTGTGTAAGAGTAATTAGCATAGATAGGGGGAGCTATGGTCCTGATGAAAACAGAACAAAACAAACAAAAGAGGGGTACATTCAAAGGAAGGGAAAGATAACAGAACCCCAAAATCAGTAACAATGTTCTGAAGTGTTTGTTCAGTGGCATTCCTATTCAAGCTTTTCAAATTTCACACGAGGTTTTCTTCCTGACTGGTATGAAGTACCCGGCTGCCCTCCCTCCTCCTTGTTTTCCACCTCCTTATTTTTCAGCATCAACGTCTAAACAATAAAACAGATGTGCTACACATAGAAAGGGATAGCTTCCCCTTTCATCTTTCCCTCCCCTTCAACTAGGGAGTCTACCATAAAGAAGTTTCTTTCCAATATCTTTAATAGGGGTTAACAGTTATGAATCTTTGTTTGATATCAGCTCTAACCCTGAACTGAAAAGACAGATTCATAGCAGTGATATACAGCAAGAAACGTCCACATTTATATCCTGGAGTTCTCACATGCTTCTCTTCACTTTGACCATACTTCTGGTAGCATGGTATTGCTCAGCATATCTCAAGAAGGTGTCAAATTATGGCTAACCCTTGTGCAATCTGAAGTAGTATTTGACTCATCCTAACAGTTGAATCGTACTTCAGCTCTTCTGTGGCTGAAGTCAGAATTCTATTTTGAGCTTGCTGGCTGCCTGTGAAGTGTTGAAAGCTTTATAGTACTCCAGTAATTTGTCTCACCTGTTTATCCAGAATAGGAAGAGATTTGGAGAGTGGTAACAAAACAGAGAACTGATCAAGTGTTACGGGAAAAGAAATCGTATTGGTCTGGAGAGCTCTGGAAAACTAAAGGGCCATCTAGGTCCTAAAAAACATTCTTTGCTAGGAGAATAACTTTTTCCATGGTATAAAGTAACTCATAAAAATTAAAGAGTTAGAAAGGCAGACAGGCTTATCTTTCTAGTGATGCAGACATTTTATTACTATTGCTGTTTCTCCCAATGGATCTTACTTTGAGGCCATTAAACAAATATACTTCCATAAATCTCTTTCAGAAGGGAAATTCTTAACCCTGTGGAGTGTCGCAGTTTAAAAAAGCTACTCAGAAGAAGATGCATTTTGGAAAGACTACTGTAAAAGGGCCATGATATGTACTCTGAGGTTTTCTGAGGTTGGTTTTTTTGTTTTTAAGTAGTATGTATACATACAAACACACACAAACCCCACACTTGAGAGTAATGGCCTTTTTTTCTTTTTTATTGTGTCCTCAGTAGCTACTGAGTATTCTCTCAAGCACAAAAGCTAGACTACAAAAAGCTTCCTTGTGCCTTCTTGCAGTAGCAAATCTTGCTGTTGTAGGAAAGCCACCAGTTGACACACCGTTTGTACATTTGTAATCCGCATGACAAAAATCTATGAAGGCCTTTCATTTACCTAAGCCACAATTGACATAGGTAGGGATAAAGAAAAATAAAATACTTGTAAACCATCCTCCTGGTTCTTGCTGGGATAAGGACCTGCTTAAGGGAAGACTCAAAACTGAGAGTAGAGGCATAAAATATAAAAGATGCCACAGATTTCGAATATATTCTACATATTCTTAGAATATATAGTTCAAGTTGGCCTTTCTAAAAAATAGTATTAGTGAAAAAAATTACAACTACTTAACACTCGTTTCATGGTTTTGCATCCCATTACTGACAGCAGCATCCGAAAGAAGCCAACTGTGTCTTTCAATGCAAGATTCCTGGCGCTTGAAGTAAACAGAAAACACCTTGCCATACACAGAGATGGAAATCTGGTAAAGCTTTCAAGGATCATTCCAGCGTGGTTTGACAACAGCCCTTAAGCAAAGCAGTAAAAAGTCTAATAAAATTATACAAACAGAAAGAAATCCATTTTAATTAATTTCAATACTTACTACTGCTTCCATATCTGAAGTATCAGCTGGAGCAAACATAGACTGAACCATAAACTTGTGTTTACTTTTCTCATTAGGGTCATAGTCAAAAGGCTGTAGCATAACTGCAAGAAAAACCCCAAAACACATTAGGTTAACGTTGCTCTGATGCATAGTCATGCACTGATAATATAGTTACCAGATTTGAGAAATACAAACATTAAAATGGTTTCAAGTTTAATGTCTGTTACGACCAAAGCAGCAGCTGAGATCAGGAACCTCACTTTAAAACAAAATTTTAAAAGAAGATAAGAGAAACAGATTACTTCAGTCTGTCTAGATTCTTGTCTGAGAATTTTTGAAGTGCTGTTCACTGTACAATATTCTGTACACAACCACAGCAAGATAATAATAGTAATTTATAGTAAATAGGATAATTTACATATCTTCTGGGACAGAGGGAAAAATTCTCAAAGCATCTTTTTTTCTTCCTCCATCCTTGGGGCAGAAGTAACAAGCTGGCATTTTGAATATGTGCACACACAGTATTGCTGATGGTTCCTGAGAAAAGCTACAGAAAGAGGCAAAGTCAAACATTTTAAACTTTGAGGTTCAAGCCTCAGGAGAGAAACGTCCTCTACAAAGTTTAAGAGTCTCTTGGTGTTTGTTTTATCAAAAGTACAAGTATTTATCTTCCAAAAATAAGTTGCTCTAAGTTTGTCACCAATTTATAGCTAGAAGTTAATGGTTAAACACTATATAAAGTTTGCCTCCGAAAGGTTTACAAGAAATGCGTTTCTCTGTTCAGGGGGCAGAGAGCAAGGAACGGCAGGTTTAGGGTGTATGTGTGCCTTTTTTTTTTTCTTCACTTGATATTAGGTATTTCCATGTCTTTTCTTTTTGGGTAAAGAACTAACATGTTAAAGTAACTTGAAGACAGTGTTATGTGTATCATTTACACGGAATATTCTTTCTTTCATCACAGTGGTCTCTTAGAACCCCTGCATTTTGCAACTGACACCTGGATATTCAGCTACTGTGACATTAACAAACACAGTTTTGGCTTCAACATGAGACAGAACATATGTGAAAATAAGCAAAGCAGTTTACACAAACATGGTAGTACTTATTGCAAAAAGCTACCACCCCCTCTAACTTAAAACAAAGCTTGCATATACTGCAATTACTGCTGACATAAAAAATGGTGTAAGATTTAAAAATTCACATTTTATGACCCATGAGGCTACTTCAGTCCCTCAATTTGATCACTAAGAAGAGAAGCAGTTCAAGAATTAGGATTACTTTCAAGTACTACTGCTATTAACATGATGTGCCCAAATTCACATGCACTAATTGCAGGGATTTGTTGTATAAAAGCGATATCCAAAGATCCCATTTATTGCAAATGAAAGCAAGTTAAACCGATTTGCCTCCTTCAGTGAGCAGAATATGTTATGGCTGTGCTATCTTTATTATGCATGCCATCTGTGGCTATCACCAACCACATGTCTTTTAAAGTCAGAAGAGAAGGAAGCCAGCAAATTCTCTCAGATGAGGTGCTCTAAAAATTATTAGACATTTTAAACTCACCTTGTAGTAATCAAATACTAGTCCAAAATAAGTGTTTGCAAATTAACAGTCTACTTTTAAAACTATTTTTCCGAACAGAAGTGACTGCACTGTGAAAGCACATATATTTCAACATTGCATGACACATCACTGAAAAGCAGCAGCATAATTTTTTCTCCCCTGTAGCAGAACACCTGACTTATTTCAAATCTACATAACATGTAAGATCCAACTGGGTAGTCAAAACTATCCACTGTTATGGAACTTCTCCAGATCTGCAATTGTATCAGTTTGCTTTGCTGAGTGCAACTATAAGCTCATTTGAAAATCATTATTTCCCAAGTGATTGTGCTGAAGCCATTCTCAAATGCGAAACGATCACTGTTCTGAATTCCATTCACTGAATCATAAGAGCAATCAGCTAGAAAGGGCTTGACAGTACAAATGTTAGCACTTGCATTTTTAGATCAATACATGAAAGCCACATTGACACAAATTATTCAGCAAGTGTCTTGTAAGTCAGATGGGAAGCTCAAAAACATGTACTTTGTTCAAGAGGAAACCAAACCATTTCAACATTTATTCATATACTATTGGGGGTTTCTGTTAAAGATTAGTTCCATGTAACTGCCAGAATTGCTGGAAAATTTCCTACTGTGAATATGGCTCCTTTCCTTTGACTGGAAATTCCATACAAAATGCCTTATCAAATCAGTCATCTCATCTGGTCAAAAGTTTCTGAGCAGCTTTCATCAGAACTCAAGAGTTCTAAGAAACAAAATGATTAACATGATCTTCAAGTTTACTAGCACCAGCATCCATTAAGCAGGGATATGTACTTCAACCGCTTCCTAAACTGATCGACCCACAGCTAAAGCACCAGAAGTATTCTACCACAAGCAAAAACTGCAAAGTCATTGAGAGATCAATGGAATGAAGAGTAATTCAAGTTATATTTGTTAGCCCGCTTGTCCCTCAAAATTCAAACACAAAGGACTGACCTCATGTACATCCTGTTCTGAAGTGTTTTAAAGAAATGGATACCAGTTTTCTCACACATCCTGCTATACCCCCCATATTTTACACAAGGCCCTCTGTAGATAGCAAAGGAGAGGTGGTGACCACCTAACAGGCTCCCTCCTTTTCCTAGAACAGTTTACTGGTAAAGTTAACAATGTCAGAAGCATTAAACTCTTCTGGTTTTCCTAGAGTAAACCTGCTTTCTCACGGAACAGAGGAAATTTAAAGCAAGGAACACAGAAGAAGGAAAAACTACCCATAACGCCTGCTAGGACCTAGCACTCTCTTTCAAGAGCAGAAGGAACAGAAAAGTCTCCCTGCTCAAAGAGTCTGCAACCTTCCTCTAGTTTCCATCTAAATTTATTAATGGCCTGTTTACTTGGTCCTGGACCAATACTGCCCTTATGCTTAAATATCAAAGAAGGGGAAGAGTCTTACTTCTGGTGCACTCCAAGACATCAATCACAGTAACTCTTGGCCTTCTTGTAAACTAAGCCAGCCAGACTCAGTGGGTCCCCTCTGGGCCAGGCTCCCCATTCATTGTCTGCACCTGTTCTGGCCAGAACTCCTCTATATGAGCTCCTCTAATTATACATCTAGGAAATTTTACTAGTGCCTTGGACAACAGCATTTATACCCTCTTATCTCTTCCATTATCCAGCCTATTTCCACATACTACATTTGCCTTATTCACAGCCACATTATGTCAGCATCTTAGTCACCCTAGCCAGCCCTCTTCGTTAAACAAGCTTGCAATTGTAGCAGGAGTATTTTAATCCCCAAGTAAGTAATTTTGCAGTTTTTCTGATGAAACTCATCCTCTATTTCTCTTACTGTAGCCTTCAAGGACACCCAATTCTGCTGTGTATCTTCAGCCTCCCAACTTTACACTATCGTCAGGGTTTTTAGTGTACTCTCTGTGCCAGAATTGCTTATAAAAGCATTAAACAAGATTAGCACCAAGAATCATCCTCAAGAAACACCACTAGTAACTTCCTGCTATTATATTTCCATCCACATCATCACTATTTACTCTCAAGTAGCCCATTCAATTGTCTGTGAATCTATTTTTCTTTTCTAGCTTTATTGATAATTTTCCCAAATGGCACTGCATGAAATTTTTTATGGTCTGGATAGATGAAATCTACCACATGTATGTCAGCTTTACATAAAATACCCCAACCACCTACAGGGGCAAGTCTCAAGATCATTGTGCAATTTGATCAGCTTTACTAGAGGTGAGCAAAGGACACTCACAGCTACAGGCAGAACCCACTGCACCACTTCACATTTGGTCCATGTTTACATAGTTCTTTCAGTAAACATGTCAATACTACTAAAAAAATGTTGAATCTGTGAAGATCCAAGAGATTCTTCTAACACAAGTGGTCAGAACCGACCCAAAACTTGGCAGTCGCTACGTAGTCCTGGAGGGCCTGGGCGAACAGGGTGCAGGAGTGACGTTGCTCCGGCACAGTTGAGGGCTACAGCAGCAGCGATCACGACACGATCGGTGTCTTAGCGAAAGGGGCAGACCTACTGCGACCGAAGAGAACAGCAGCTGTGGAAGTACCCTCCTGAAGGCAACGCAAACTGCCTTTTCAGAGTCAGGCACATTTACAAAAGACTAAAGTCCCCCTCAAGGATATTCCACAGCAACCTAAGGATAATGTCAGCTTCTCCCCATTTTGAGGAAGCATGTTCAGATTGCTCTCTGCAATGGGACAGTGTGCACAGATGGTGCCATCTCTGCTTCCTCTCTCCCCCTGTTAGACACCTATCTGCAGACTCATCAGCATCTGCTTATATTTTTTTCACTTTTCCTTTGTAATCCATTCATGCCTTTTACTTAGATTTCAATCTCTCGGAAGCCACAAAATCAGATATCTTAGTAGAAATAAGACATGTTTAACAATAACGGAGTAAGTGCAAATACTCTTCTTTTCAAAGTATTTCAGACCAAATGCAATGAAACTGGATGACAGCGTGCACATACACTTCCCGACAGTTACATAAACTCAGCTGTTAAAATTACATACCATTATATAACAGGTGAAAACACAGGCTACAAACCTGACATTGCAGCAAGCACTGCACACTGACGGGGCCTTAAATGCTGATCTGCGGGGAAAGCTGTGATATGGCGTAAGAAGCCAGTATTTGAGACTCCACTAGAATAAAGCAAGATTTACTCTTCTAGCATTTTATATGTTTTAAATGAGCCATCATACTAGTATGAAATAAAAGTGGAATAATGTTCTGAATACTACCTCTATCTTAGGGCAGAATAGCTTCTTATATACTTACATCAAAATAGTACAGATACAGTTTCACAGGAGTGTAACAAAGGTATCCATTTACTATAGTGCAGGGAAGACAAGGCTGCCCCAAACTCAGCTTCAGTCAGTAATATTCTGAGAAACTAATAAATTGTTCCAGAGCTTCATGCCATTATACTTAGGCACTTATTTTTTTGAGAAACAAAGTACAGTACCAATGCAGTGCTACCGAGCGGCTGTGTTAAAAGTCAGTCAACAATTCTCAAGAGGGCAGATTGCAAATAGCAAACACAGCCCAATTGGTTTAAGTGTTTAGAAGTTATTACTGAAGTACCTATATTCTAATAATTTCTTATCAGTAGTATGTTCACTAGGTTTGGAGGAATTCTAGTTCTATTTATTCCAGTCCTATTTTTATGCCCTATGCAAGGCTTGAATTACATGAAGGAAAAATAACTGATTCAGAAGCAAAGAAACAAATTCTATTTATTTTTCACTTCATTAACTCCAAAATCAGCCCTCTGTTCTTAAGCAACATTACTCCAAAGCAAAGGTGTACATTTCCCTCCTTTCTGTGAATTCGAAAACAATTCTGTTCTGTAAGTTAAAGTCCCCTCTTTGATCCTCCCTATCCAATAGATCCCTTCTGCTAATCAGAACCAAAGACATTCACATCTTCAAGTCCAAAATTAGGTCCCATGCATGGCTGAAAGGAACAACCAGGAGTGCAAAATACACAGCTCTATTAAAGATAAACTCAACCACAGGACAAGATAAAGATAGCTTCAATTTAGAACATTTTAGGAAATAAAAGAATTAACATTTATAACCCCAGAAACCTGTAACACATCTACCTATAAATTTACCTTAATATATTACCTAAAGAACAATGACTGTGTACTGCTAGGATTTTAAAATATAATGTTAATGTAAGGACTGGCAATTTAGGATCATTATTTATTATCACTAAGTTATTATCAGCATGAAAATATGAAGAACATAAATGTGAGCTTGTGATTAAATATACCATAGCCATTTGCAAAACTAACTGAATCATAAATCACTATAAATAAAGTTATCAGAAAAAAGGGAAATTTTTCAAAGCTATGTAAGCAAGAACAAAGCATAGCTTAGGGTTAGCACAGCAATCTCTCATAATGGGATACTTTTAAGTCAAGTCTTGGACTAGATCCATATTCTCTCTGGTATGCTGCTGCGAAGAGTTGGGCTGGAAAAGCAAGTAACATGTAGGCATGCTGGTAGCATAACATAAGATGGTTCATACAACACTTGCCTATACTATATTCTGCTCAAGGTAAAGGGTCATTGTAAGCAGAAGTTTAAGAAAACAGTCAATGTTCAGATCAAGACGACATTTAAAAAGGCATGGTATGTGCCTGCAAAGGAAGCGGGCTTTTAATTTTGAAAGTTCATCTGAAAGATGAAAAGAATCCACATCTTTATACCATGAAGATAATTTGTAGCTAGAAACCATGCTAATTTTCATTATCACTTCATTGATTTCTACGCATTTAATATGCTTGCCTGCAGCTAGTATAGATGACAGACAGTTTTACTTGGGAATTGTCCCCAGTTTAAAACATCTCAATTTCTTTTTAAAGAGCTTTTCCATTTACATATTAGTCAGTTCAGAGCTTACTAGATATGTGCTAGCCTTCTCCCAAAGCAGAAGTGCTTTGCCTGCCCCACCTGTAGCTACCACATTGCACTGGTTGTCTCCTCACTGTGACAGTCCCCAGAGGTTAACTCCAGGTGAGGCATAATTCTGCAATCATATGCACAATCAATTTGAGATAACAGAAGACAACAGATCAAAGAGTGTACAAATGCAGACATGCACAAGACGACTTACAGGACTAGAGTCTCTTAATGTTACAGTGCAAAGTATTTTTAGGATCAATTTCGACTTTGTTGAAGCATGCTCTCCAAGGGTGAAATGTTTAAATATTTTACATTAAGTAAAAAAATGAAGTCTTGATTTTCACATTTTGATTTTTTTCAACTAAAAAGCAGCAGTTTTAGCTCCCAACATTTTTTATTCCAGACTAGAAAAGTTTGCCAAAAGACTAATGGCAAACCGTATAACCTAGAAAAGTTTGGTAAGACACTAACAGCAAACAGTATAACCTATCAGTAAATAATTTTTCTTATCACATCAATATTAAAATTTATTGAAAATAGTAAAACATATCTGCATGTTTATAGAAATAATTTTCTTAACCAAAAAGACCTTATTCAAGCAGTATGCCACTACTACCTGCTTTGATAGAATTCTTTAATAAAAACATGGACTGGAGCAGTCATTGAGAAATACACTGCTTTCAAGCACACATTATCAGCAAGCGAAGAATATACAGACATTCTGTTTATGGCAAATACTCAGTTCTTTACACTTTCAAAGTAAGCCACTCCTCTGCTTTTCCATTACCAAACTTAGGCAAGTCAAGAGCTACTGACTCATTAGAGAAAATCATTAACTTTTCCTACGGAACAGCACAGATTTAGTCACTTGACATTTCTAACACCAAAGCATATTACATCTTCAAGGAACACAAAACAAGCATGGTTTGAAAGCAAATGTTTTTATTATTGGTTATATCTGGCAGCTCAGTAACAGCCAACACCAGCCTAAACCAGTGTGCCTGCAGTCCCCTTGGTTTTACTCTTCCCTCGATGTGCCCGCCCAAGTACTTGTTTGACCCTGCGGTGAGCTGGTTCAGGAAGTTAAGCTGGCAAAAAAACTAACTGTACAAAAATAATCCCACAGGGAGGGCAGGGCTGCAGCAGTACTGGTTTGGATAGGCTGGCTAAGGCTGTTAATGAACTATATAAATCATTTATGTATTTGTCCCTTTTTTCTCCTCCAAAACAAGACATGAAACCAAACCTATTACTGCTAGAACAGGAACAAGGGAAGTAAGGATATATGAAACGGCTGCTTCTCCATGGAATCACAACCTCTTGCTTTTACAAACATTCAACAAAATACTTTCAGATTGCAAAGCATTCCAAGAAATAATTGTTTAGAAGAAGTTATTTTCAATGACCAAAAAACTGCTTGAATGGCTTACCAGAAACATTAATTGATGTTCCTGCATCAATAATTCCACTGTTAGGCCTTACACAGTATCTACGCGGTGCTGTGGTCTTAACTTTGAAGCACACATTTCTGTCTGTAGGATTGCCGAGTTTCAGGTTTGTAGTGACAACATCTGTGAAAGGACCTGAGGAGGAGAGCAAAAGCAAACTTGAAATCGCACACAAAGTACTTTTCAAGCAGAGGCTAAGCAGGCTCTAAATCTCTGTTTGCAAATCTTATAAAGTAATTAGATGTTCAATTTCCATCTATGGCACGTACAGATCATCGTGCACGCAAAGCTGAGGATGCAGTTAGGCCTTTGAGCATTCTGATGTGCAGCATGCTCCAACACTCACAGTACAACAGCTGAAGTTGATCATTAATAGCAAAACAAAAAAAGGGGAAATCATTTATACATTGTGCCAACACAACATGGCATTCAAACGATGCCAAATTCTCTGCTGTATCACAGTTACTCCATTCTAACTACTAAATCCCAGTAAACCCAACCTTACAGAGAGACCATATATACACCTATCTTATAGATGATAAACAGGGGAGTACAGTACAGTACATTAACTAGAAAAGGAATGATAACAAAGTGGCGACTACAGATTCATCTGCATATGCCAGCTGTACCTCCACAAAAGCAGGATTCCACCAGGTATTCAGAAACGCCATACCAAAACCAGCAAGACAAGCATTCAGGGTGCATCTCCTTTTCCTACCAAGTCTTTTTTTTCCCCTTTCCTTCTTTTTTTAAAGAAAAAGTCTCTTGGCTACTAGAAATAATACACCAGAAGAAATCTTCATAAAATAGCCTGCCTCATCCAAGACAGGAAAAACACATGTGGAAATAGGAAAATTCTTGGATCCTGAGAGCACTGGCAAAGATCCCTGTATTAGCGCAAAGCTATAATCAAACCATTGTCAAGTTCTGCAACACCAAGTGCAAGCAAATCAGTTTCTCACAGGCTCACTACCTAGTTGAAACTGCCAAAATCCCTCACAGTTAGAGGAAAGGCTAGTTACTGATTTTATACAAGACACTGATAAATCAGACAGGTAGCACGCAACTACAGTGCTTGCTCAGACGGTAAAGAAGTAAAATTAAAAGAAATATAACCACACTTTGATCAGCTGTCTTCACACAAAATTACTTTGATATCTGAATAAAATATCTTCATCTATCCTCAGGAGTAAAACCAAATTGGTCAAAAAAAGCATCAAACTCTTCATTGCAGAAAAGGCAGCCCTAAATTTAAAACTGGTGAACGATGATGATAATAAAAATACTAGCAGGCAACATTCCACTACCCTCCTCCTCTACAAATTTATCATACAAATTTGTCTCCTAAAATGACATTTAATACAGCTGTAAAAGTATTACAGTTCTGCAACCTTTATCCTTGATCCAATTTAAGTAATTAAAAGGGGAAAAAAAAACCCAAAACACTCATACACACAAAAAAAACCCCCAACCAGACAACAATGTAGCACTAGTTCTGCCTGCACTCTGAACAAGTCAGCTTTGCATTTACAATCCAAACTGGTAGCAAAAAAATTGAAGCAATAAAATTTTCAGAGTCCATGACAAAGATTTCACTAAACCTATGCCTGGTGAAACACTGAAATGTGAAAGAGAATGAAACACAGCTGTCAAGTTTTCTCTGTGTTCGGCATGCAGAGAGAGACTTTAAGTCTAATGGCTTCTTCTGCCCAGTTATTTTTTCATGAGCTGTTAAAGAAGTTAAACCAGCAAACTATCAGAAAAATCCAGCAAACACTTAGGTGTGTAAAGACCGCAGATCTTCGAGACAGCTCTAACTGCGAGAAGTTTAACATTTCAGAAGGAATTACTTGATGCCTAAGCATTAAGGATGTGCCTTCACCAAAAAACAACAGCTTGAGCTATTCCAGCACAGAGGGAGGGTCGTCTGTACAAAGCCCTACGTACACAGCTACATCCTCAATACTGCTTTACTCATCTGAACATTGGGACAGATTTCCTGTGGGAAATACCATGTTTTTACTTGGTTGATCCATGAATGTCTGCGGGATTTGTGCACAGAGCTGCTGTTTTTAATAGTAACATGACAACAACTCTGTGTGTAAAATAATTTCCAAATGGAGTTACTTATTGCTAACAGAGATCATACCAAAAGATTTGGCAGCAAAACCTTTCAGCAGACCGAATTAATTTCTTCTTGTCCACTTGACATTTCCTCTTCTGTCTACTAAAATTTAAACAGTTTCTTTAGATACATTTTCTCCAAATTATAAGTTTTACAGGTCAGCCAGCACAACTGTACTAGAAGCTGACATCTGCTTTCAGCAAACAGGTGCACAGGCATACTCCTTATGGCATTGTCGTTCAAATACTGTAGCAAAACAAAACAGAGTAGACAAATGCAGGACTAAAGTGCCATTATAGGTGTTTCGAAACATGTAAAAAATGGAATAGGTAACAGAGTATTACTCAGGGGCAATTAGGGCACGGCAGTGAAACACTATCAGCTTCGTTGGCCTGCCTTTTAAGAGCAAAGCCCATGGACTGCCAACTCAGGCCGAAACAAAACCCTGATAGCCTGTTGTTACATTACTATAGCTTAGGTTAGACATTTTTGGGGGAGGTTGGGGTACATGAGGAAACTGATCCCAGGATAAACACAAGCTAATTCTGTACTGGAGATACACCTTTGCTTTCTAACGTCTGGATTTGAGCACCGTAGGTAAGGTTAGCTTGGGTATTAACACTCATGAGGGACACACATCTACCCTGGAGCTTCATTTTTCAATGCAAGGCAGTAAGACTTCTGGAATCATACCCACAGACACAGTAAGATAAATGGTCTACAATTCCTTCCAATGCCTTTGTCTTTCACTGCAAGTGGATGGACTATTCATACAAGAATATGCAACACTTGAGTAATGCCTATACCCCTAAGATGGGCTGCAAGCACAATTACAATCAGTCAGACTGCTGCATCTGGATGGTACTTGGGTAAAAGCTACAAGTCGACTCTGCAGTGAAGACTGACTCTTACTGCGTGCCTAAACAGAAGCTGTATTCTTAAAAAACACCACCTTTATTTCATAACATTCAAAACAAAATAATGTATTTTTGATGGCTCTTAATATTTCTAGATGAATGAAACATATTAAGGCAGGGTGCTTTCCAAATGACAACTCACAGTTCTTAAAAAAAAAAAAAGAACTTTTTCTCTCGTGTTTTAAAAGATCATGAGAAAAACACCACTGGTGTCATCCCAAGGACAAAGTTATGGGAAACTCAGGGTCTGTACATGCATCATCTGACATGGGGTTGTCATGGGAGCAAGCTGTCTAGAAGGAAGAATGTAGGAAACTGAATTTGGTGGTGAAAGTTTGGAATATTCCACAAGGGCTCAATGACTTTTTTCCTGCCCGTTATAACAAAGTCAGCTTGTGATAATGCAAACTGGGCATCTAGTGATATGCAAACTAGCAGTACTACTTAAGAAAACATCACCTCATATACTCATGTAATAACAAACAGTAGGAGGTACCATGGTTTTTCATAGGGTCACTTTTCAGCAGGGTTAGTTTCAAACTACAGCTGTGGTTTTCCACCCAGGAGCTACGCATACAACCCTCCACAGTTGAAGATCACAGCATTATCTCAGAATTTGCCACGCTCCATTTCCTATTCAAACACCAGGGCTGTATTAATCTTTTGTAAGAGTGTCATTCTGCAGTGTACTGCAGTATAATATCCCAGATCATTTTAGTAATAATACAAAAGCCTGAGAATTAGGTCAAAAGAACATGATGTCAACTCTACTTAAATTTTAAATAACTCTCATTGCAATAAAATTGCCCATAATTGTATCAGCAAATCCAGGCTGATAACTTCTTGATTAGTGCAGTACTTGCTCTAAGTTTCTTGCCACTCGCTACTCACAGTAACCATGTTACACAGCTACATCATTTGTACTGAATCTTAATACAGTTATTCTCACCTTAAGCAAAATTCCATGCTTTAACATGACAAATAAACAGTTCTCATACATATGTACTTTCAATGCAGCAAGAACACTGCTGTAGCACTGTCTGGCACGTGAAAGAAGTTAGCGCAGGTATTAGCAGAGGTAAATCTTTGATGGCACAGGCTTGGGCAGCAGGAACATTCAAGCCAAACAGGCACAGTCCTCCGCAGATTTGTATGTGCAACTACTACTACATCTTTATAATTAACTACACATATTAGGCAGGCCACAATCCCATAGTCGCTCTATTCCTGCATCAGTCCATCTCACTGCTGAAAAAGGGAGGTGGTCTGACCTCTCATCTCCACCAACCGCTTGTGCTAGCTGAACAATGTTCCCCTGCTTGTGCTAAGAGCTGAGCCAGCAAGCTGCTTGGGCTGAAAATTAATCCACTTAAAAGACAAGGAGTAAGGGAGGGGGCAATGGGGAAGAGAAAAAGGAGAATCAGTTTTCAGCCAGATCAAGCAGCCCTCAGACACTGGCATCAGGGAAACTGCATCTTTCTGCACAGCATTCTGCCAAATTAAGTCAACAAGGTCTCATATTTAGTAGGTTAAAGCTAGCACATCTAGGCATACGCACTGCAGTCACACTTGCAGTGCTGACATAGTTGCTGAAGCCTATTTTTTTGTGCTTAAATCTAATGCAAATTCTCACCTGTTTAAAGCTAGGCATCCCGTAAAAATTTAGTGAACCGCTGCTTCTCAGAGCAAAGGCATGGCAGGAGCACTTGATACAATCATAGTCATGTTAAACTGGCAACCATTAATCAACAATACTAAGAATAAATTCTTAAACTGCGCACATTATTCCCAGAATGTTTTACATACACTTTCATCATCTTTCCC
>NW_009611357.1:34798-45670 GCF_000690535.1 Cariama cristata
CATTCCAACTCAGCACCACAGACACGTATCCAAAGGCAAGATAATTGGAAACAGGCAGAAATACAGGCAGAGCTTCTCATGAGACAACTCCTCTTGCACTTCCTTTGTGGAAAGCAGTGGAATGAAACAATAGGAGGGAAAGGATGTATTTCACTGTGGTTTAATCCCATTGATGTGTCAGATCAAAGTCATTAATCATGTGACATTAATCACCCGTAGAAAGGTAACCAAGGAATCTTTAATAAGGGAGATGGTGGAAAGCAGTAGAGGGGAAAACTTAAAATTGTTTTATGGCTATTCTCAAGAGCCCACATCCTACACATTGATATGCCCTGACTAGCAGATGTCCACATGGAGCAATAATTCATCCAGTGAGAGATCCACAGTGACCCTGCACACGTGAGTGGAGAGCGTGGGGTCTGAACATGACAGTTCAGGCTCCCTTCCCCATCACACCCCCCAGCAGCTCCTGCTCCCACTGCCCACCAGCTCGGTCAGCCCCTCCAGCTGGCGATGCACCTCGCCCTGCTCTAGCAGGTATGAACCTCCTGCAGAGCCCTACGCCAGACTGCATTAGCACCCCTAACAAAAGCACCACCGCCACCCACACACACAGTCATCTCTCCATCTGAGTATTTCAGCTCTTCTACTTACAACTTTTCTGATCATCATATCAGAGTTGTTTTCTCAGTTTCTTTACTATGCTTCTGACAGTACCAAGTGACTTCATTTTAATTCCACAATTTCTCCCCTTTTATTTTTGGGGGTGTCTATCAGCAATAGTTAGTCAAAATAAAAACACTAGCAATAAGCAAGAGAGCTCAGCAACAGGTGTAGGACTTGACTTACTGTACACTTTTTTTTAAAGTTTATATATAAGTTGATGATCTTTGAAGATAAACACTAAAATGAAAAAAGCCGAAATGTCAAGCAAGACATCTTGAACCATCAGCCAGGTGCCTGTGAATCAAGAACACCCAAGATCCAATCAAACTCTCCCACCATCTTACTTGTCTTTAGACAAATCATTTAAGGGCTTGATCTTCTGATATTAAGAGCCTTAAGAGTTGACAGCAACTCCAAAACAGAAGCAGGTTTGGACCGTTACAGTTTTCCTCTCTGTGAAGTCAGGAGAATACTTATCTAATTACAGAGAATCTTGTGAAGATTAGTGTTTTAAAAAGTACTGTATGCCAAGTTTTAATCATCATCATCATCTGGCTCTACATTCATAATCAAGTGAGCATCCTCAACTTTTGAAATCAAAGAAGTAAAAAAAAAAAAAAGAGAAACAAGAAGCGCTTGCACTGCATAAGTATCTGATTTCACAAGTAACTCACTGAGAGGACCCAACAACCCCATATTTCGTGATTATTTTTAAGAAAAACTTAGGCCGCTCTTAATGCTTGTGTAAGCCACTCGCAAACCTTTCAATCTCAGCTCAGGTTTTAAATGGAAGTAGCCAGAAAACCTCACTCCTGTGGAATCAATTTCTTTACTCTTACAACCATCTTTACCCAAAACAGCCCTTCAAGCAAAGTGACAGGAGGGAAGCGGTCATTTCCACTTCTGCTGTGTCAAGCAGTAGAAGCCTTGATCAAAAAACTACTACAAAAACAGAAGTACCATCCAAATCACTCCTCATGCAATAGCTGATGCACTGGAGCAGGTTTTTTTTAACAAGTATGTAATCAATAAAATGATCTAAGAGAAAAAAAAGATGTAGAAAACCAACAAAATTACATGATCCAGATGCCAAAGTTGGAGCAAGGTTGGCAGCAAATTATTCCATTTGGATGGATTAATCAGCGTCCTTCTCTGGCCTACTTCGGCACAAACTATTTTTCCCAGAGCATGCCCCATCCTTAATGGGGGTGGAGGACACACAAATGTGAAACGGAAGACTATTTTCAGGGTATCTATTAGTATGCAATTTTTGTCACCTTTTATTCCTCAGAGGATCATTAACAGTTTGACTTCACAGTTGTAAGAACCAAGAGGCCACACATAAACTCACCAAGAGAAATGGAAGAATATGCCCTTCAAATAATTTTGGTACCAGTGTAATTTGTCTTTTTCCAACTGATCTGTTCGGACTTTTATTACACCCAAACATTACTTAACAGCAATCTTCAGCAACAAAATCACACAACATGAAATATTTTCTCTACATCCTAAACTTAAAATAGATTTCTGCACACAATTGCATAAACAAGACACTGATAGCAGAGTTGGCTAGCTTTTAGAGGTATATCTCTGTTTCAGCTGTGCTTTCATATCCTTTTAGAACCAAATGCCAAATATATCGCATTACTTTGTTCATACCACTCACAAATATCACATGTACCAACTCTCTCCAGGTATGAAAACAGCTTAGAAAATAGTGGCACACTCTCTTTTGACAGTGAAATAATAGCTACATCTCTTTCTATAAGCATGCTATAGCAAGACCTATTTATAATAAGGCACCTAATTATTCTAAATGGCTACAAGCCTCATTTATGGGGGTTGCTGGGTGGGTATTGAAAGAATACTGAGACAAAGCACAGGCCCCCAGGGAGAAGTGAGGATGCAGCAGCCGAGAGCAGAGTGCAGCATGACGACGGCCAGATACGCAAGCTTCCTTGGCAAAAACAGTGCTAAAGACTGAAGTCAATGGAAAGTATCTCCCTGGAAGAATCAACGTGATTTTAATCACCACCCTGAACTATGCTTTTTCCTGTACTTCTTCTGAAGCAATTTCTCCTGGTCTAATTTCATCACTAATCTCTGTTTCAGATGCACATTAAAATGGTAGAGAAGGAGAGACTTAACTACTCTAATTTTATGCTCATATATACTCTTCAAATAGACAAATTTGATGTGTAACTTAAATAGCAACTGAGCAAATATTTTAAGTGTAAAACTATGCATAAATTGCAAGTACCAGAAGAAACGAGCAAAATTAAAGATTTTAGGATGCACAAGGAGTAGCTGCTTTTCTAGTAAGTTAAAAAAAATTAAATAGGCAGTAAGAAACTAATTATAGCTGCAAATAAGGAAGGAATCCTGAATTTAGCAAGATACATTTCTGGGGAACCACTTGAAAACTAGCCTATTAACTGTGCTTTCAGAATCAAAGGAAAAAAACAAAAACCCACTGCCAAACCAAAACCGAATCAGAAATTTAGTCAGAAGCAGTGAGAAAACTTAATAAGGAAAAAAAATACCTGACAGCTTATACTGTCTGGCATAGAACAAGACACAAATGTGAAGTTGCATTCTCCAAACCTAAACTTCTGTAAGCATTATCTGCACCACCATATGATGCCAGTAAGTGTAATGTAAAAACAGCTATAAAAAAAAGAAAAAAGATCTTACTGCTGTTACACCTTTGCTCCTAGTCTGGTAAAAATGCAGGAAGGCCAGAAGAGGAGGCATTGCAAACCAGAGGAAATTATGCATGCAAATATTTTGAGAAGATGCAAAATATATTGTTACTTCACATATCACAAGAACCAGCAGTTGCAAATACAAACATGCAACAGTGGCAGTCCAAATATGAAACTGCGTATGGGAGGGCTGAACTCCTGCTTGTGAGAAACATTAGAAGGACCAGTAAGGTTGAAGTAACTGGTTAGATGAAGATGAGCACTCATGGCAAAAACAAAAGTGTGCCTTTTTTTTTCTTAAAGAATTACATAGTCATTTGACATGCCTTCTACAAGCACAACTAACTTGAATTAGGTCTTTAAAATTGTTTGCAAAAACATAAGATGTGGCTCCATGGTGAACCCCACACCTACGCGATTTTATAATTTGCATCGTAAGTAACTGGATCACCAGGCAAACCTCCCCCTTCTCTATTTTTTCCACCCCTCATGGAAACCAACCAAGAAAACAGGATTAAATTTAGAACGATAAAATCTTTAATCCATAGCACCACGGTATGATGGACTTCGTTTACAGCTGAGAACCAGACACTAAAGTAGTTTAATAAAGAGATTATTTTCATAAAGTATTTATAATAATGTGGGATAAAGTACTGCAGGCAGCGGCAGTACCCGATTTATACAAATGTTTCTGAGGCCAGAAGAATTACAGTTGAAGTAAGAAATTTTCATAACAGCTATAATACAGAAAGGGTAGACACAGTCAACTCTCAGTCTGGATTGTCTTGCTAGTGTAAACACTCAATCACTTCAATCTGTGTGCATTTTAATCCTGCACTGAATTAAACATGGAAATGGTGATTCGCTTTGCGTACATTTTCAATGCTGGCAGGATTGTAACAGCTGTTCCAGACCGATGGCACAAATCCCTCTTTATGAAAGGTTGCCTAGTAGGCCAAGTTTTAAATTCAACAACATCCCCAACATCTCAGAAAATATCCTATATGCCTCCACAGACATCTCAGTCTATGAAGCAGGTATGAAAGGATTTATATATTGAATAAATTTTGGGTCAAACGCCAGAGGAAGAGACTTGGCATAAGTATGGCCCCTAGTTTAGATAAACTGGTATTTAAAAATTCATATATGTATGTAAAATAGGCTTCCTTTGTGCCTCTGGTTATCACACAGCAAGACAATGAAAGGAGGCTTCAATATTACTTGTGGTAGGAACTGTCACACCAGTGTCAGAGTCTCTCATCCAGAGAGGAAAGACAGGTCTAACTGTGAAAGAGTTCCTGACCTAAACAGATTCTCACTTAAATCAGTGAGGATTTACTTGGAGTAAAAAAACAGAAACAAAGAAACCACCAACAAAAAACTGCTTGCACCAGCATGATGATAATGTTCAAGATCACATTCCCTACAAGTACAAAGATGAAATTTAAGTCTGAAACAACAGCTGTTACTACAAACAAAACTGTTGCAAACATCATCAATAAAGCTTTCAAAGCCAACCAACTACACTGACAGAAAAAGTAAAAAGGCTGTTATTGTACCCACTATGAAATGCATTCAGTAGTTATTAGTTGTTCCCAGCAGGGAACAAACATAAGACCAATATGGTAACAAGATAGCAGAAAATGACTGTGACTGCAAGATGTGGGCAGAATTAGCAAGGGTCATTTGATTCCTGCATTGTCTCCAGCTAGGCAGCAGGCTATGCTTAGAGGCACTCTAAAAGCAAGAAACAAGACAAACCCTCAGTCACCCGGTTTTCTACAAAAATTGCATTATAACAGATGTAGAAATTTGCTTATTTGATTCAAAACTCATTTGATGCAATTAATATCTTCCAGAACTGGGTGCGTACAACAAATTAAGCTTCTTTTAAAACTGGATATTTGTTCATAGATGTAAGCTGACCTGAGCTCATAAAATTGGATCATTCACTATGGTGATGATGCCTTTTTTCCAGTTGTGTTTCAAACCGATCTGACAATCTATTTAAAGGTTTGTACTCTAATTTTTACATTCTGAACTAGAGCGCAATTAAAGAAAATTCAGCCTTGTATTCAAAGGCGGCTAACCTATTTTAAAAGAAATTAAGCATTGCATGACTACTGGTAAGTTTTTAATTTACAAGACCTGTGAAGTGAGGGGGAAAAAAGGCAGTAATTTCGTTTCCAATGAGAAGAAACTATGAGAAACTCCTGTGCAAATTTCTACTCCATATTCCTCTTTCACGGGTGATAAGACATTGCACATGGCATGCAAGGTAGCAGCTGGTAAATACAATTTACTGCTAAGCATCTGTGTGAACCTGCACCCACTATGATATATTCCCTGTTTCTTTATTTTGACACTATAGCACTGCTCCTAGGACTTAAGGCAGCCACCCCTTACCTTATGTCTACATATGTATTTTCAATATAATTTCTTATTAGATATATTTTCTGAAGTGATGAATAGAGGACACATCCCATCAACCAAGTCAGACGGGCAGTCTGCCACCCCAATGAGCTTTAAATAACAAAATTAATATCATTGCAATGGTTCCATAGCTCAAAGTGAGCTGAAAATTGGTGCACAAACATGAGATTCCCAAGGAACAGGAAATTATGAATATATGTGTCCCATCCTTTACAATAAAGGCAAGCAGTTGATCGTATTAAAAACACAAAATCCCACAAAACTAAGAGACGTAACCACCAAGTAACAGTTGCTCACACTGATTTTATCACTGCATTAGGACTTCCCTTGAAATAATAATAGCTTGATCCCATTAATGCTCATTACTTCCACTGCAATTCTTAAAATCTATGCAGTACAAAATTATTCAAAAGCCCTTAACCCATAAATCACATCTGCCAAAGCCTTCAAGCAGATTGTGAGATTTTTGGAAATAAGTCTTGGGAGACCTAAATACATTAATCAAATTTAACAGAAAATGCAGCTAAACTTCCTTGACTGCTTCACACATCTCAATTTTTATTTGGCTCTCTAACCATCCTATTTGAAGTTTCAAATTTCTGTTAGCCCTCACGCATACAATTCCTCTCCCCTTTCCCAGTGGAGCTGTTAGTGTCATGTCTCTAGTGTACAGGACACCAACCTATTAAGGAAGCTCAACAGAAGCACTAGCTTCAACTTATTCCACCTTTCAAAAAATGAGATGTGTCACGAGACACTCGCAATGCATCACTATCTTGCTTTTACCTCCAATTCTTTTCCTCCAAACACTGCTTTTTTAAAGTGAAGTTAAGAGTCTACGCAAAGTGATGAAGTAATTATAAAACACTAACGGTGCACGTGAAATTAGAATAATTCAGTGAGATGCAGCAAGCCTGTACAACTACAATGACACTTAATAGAATATGCTATTGATTTTAGCTAAATTGCAAGAATAGTGAGCATAACACCAACTGCAAATATTTAAGTGTCACCAGAAAACCACTAATTTTGTTTGATAGTTGGGTTACATACTTAGATTTGGTTAGATTTAGGAAGACTGCCTGTTATTTAATTACTATGTCCTCTTTTTAAGTGTATAAATTGATAATCAAATTCAAATATGTAGAGACATCAAGGTTTACTCTTATTTAACGCAGTAACAATGATTCTACTAGGAATCAGACTAGACAATAGGAAGCATGGACCGGTACATTTTCCCACAGAGAAGTAGATAGCCATGGACACAGTGGCCTTCAAAGAGTAAAGAAATCCTAGTACTGACTGCGTTTATGCTGTGAATACCAGAAGGGCTCTAACAGTTTAAAGAAAACAGCATGTAAATCTTCAGCTTAAAAGATGCATATTAATTCTACTAAACAGGCAACTCCTCACAACACTGTCGGTGTTTTACACTCTTAAACACACCTGTTCCAGTGGCTAGAAATCCCTATTTATTCAACAGAATAGAACAAGTACAGAGTCAAATCCCTCCAAATACCTTCAGCACAGGAGCACTTCAGTCAGTACAGACAGATCATGACAGGGATGGAAATGTAATTATACTGTTAGTTACAATGTCCAACTAAGTCCCCTAACCTCTCTTCTGAGACTTGACAACTGCAGGTTCATTAAAGATTAATCTTATGTCCCAAATATTACTAACTGTTGAAGAGGCTCATCCCAGTATCTGATAAGGACTGGATATTCATGTCAGATACAGGAGGTTTTGCACACCTACACTGCAATGCATAGGTCTGACTACAGTTTACACAGACTCACCTGAAGGAGCTCGAACTATCTTGTTTGGGAGTGGCAGCCACCTAACCACGGTAATGCAGGTTACACAAGCTGCATGGGACTGTGGCTAAATACTACATACTTCACTCCCAGCACTGCAGATATACTGTCGGACTGAGCACATCTATAGGGGCCGAGGCCACACCTTTGGACTGCAGCTCTGATGTACCCAGGGGATTCACTTGAGCCAGTGACAGGTGATAGCTTGGAAACAACACTGCCAGGCCTCAGGCCAGGTCTGAATCAGTACTATTAAGACTGGAGAGTGTTGGCTCTTCTGGTCTATTATTGTGCCCTTTGCAGAAACCAAAGTTACACAGTGACATATTGCATACGTGCAGGTGCAAAAATCACATACTGGGAACAGGAAACAGCATTTCCAGTTGGCAGCAACTTAGAGAGTTCTGCGAGGAATGAATCCCGCGTTTGGCAGTACTGCTGTTTGCCACTCGAGGGGCACTGCAACAGACTGCTGAGTCATAAGTCCAGCCTAACCTGTAGCAAATCTCTCAAAACGTTGCTGAAATGCACCTCAGCCTACGCCACCGCCGGTTTTGTGCGTGTCCCCTACTAAACCCCACTCCTCTGATGCTCTGCATCTGCAAGGCATGCAGCAGTATTTCAAACAACTAAAACCTAGGCAAGTTCTAAAATAAGTTATATTCTAACAAAATTTTACTTGCTGACATTAAAGAAGTGATCTCCATTCCAGATGGGCACATTATGCTGAAATGACAGATCAGCCCCACTGGGTAGCCACCCTGTGAAATGCATGAGGCAGTGCCCTATAGTACAAGTATGGTACTAATTAACAGCTGTATCAAAAAACACCTAGCAAAAGGGGCCAGAAGTACACATCCTTGTCTAAGTTTAAATCCAGTAATTCCTAAAGTCAGAGCCTTGAATATTGTAATCTAACTAATTCTTGGCAGATTGTTGGATGTCATCTCCTAGATTGAAAAAAAGAAAAAGGAAACATAAATGGAAATGTTGTCACATATAACAATGGTCTTTTTCACCATTCTTTACCAATAAAGTCTAGGCAGTAAACCTTTAGTTCAATGCTTTCTCACCTAGGCTGCAGGTCTACAACAACCAAGAAGTAGAGGAAGGTACTGGCAAGACAGTAAAGCTCCTATTTCACGTGGCATCAAAGACCAGGGCAAGGAAATGGGCACCTCCGGCCACATAATGGTGTCCTGTCTCCCACTATTCACAGCTGCATTTCAGCAGAGCACACGCTGATGCTATTTTAGAGCATGTGTGTTATGGTGTAGGAGATGCGAGGCGGGGAGGAAAGACAACTCCTGCTCATGTTCACATGCTGTGAAAAAAATTCTAGCATGAAAAACTCCTTTGACATTTTTGCAAACAAGTCACAAACACAGTATTTCAAAATAGAGCGCCAAATGAATTCAGAAGCTTCACTGCAAATCAAGGGGCTGCAAAAACTTCTTAAAAAAGGTCTTCAATCCTTTACAAGGGAAAGTGCTGGCCAAGGGGTAGAAGGTTGCAACCCCATTGGGACTGGGACACATTATAGAAGAAATCCTCACTTCGGTATCTTATTCCCTGCATCATTTTGCTAACATCATACCTCCCTCTAGATTTTATATTTAAAAACTATACAGAGCATTTTAGCAGAATCAGAGCTAACTATTTTCTGCTTTTTCTACCTGCCTGCATTTTGACTAAGACCTTTATCCATTTCCACTGTTTGTGAAACCTGGTTTACAGTCCTACCTCAGTGACATTGCTGCCGTACATAAAGCATCAGATCTTTCTGCGCACACCAGCAAGGAAGCACAATTGTACCAGTTAGCAGCACTACTGACCTCCGTCAGTTTGTATCTACTTGTAGGGTGCAAAGCAACACTCTGGAAATAAATGCGACCATTTACAAAGGTGAGAAAATCATTACTGCCATATTACCAGGCAATATACCATCACAAAACCAGGAGGACAAGAAATGCTTAGAGCAGAATTTACTTCATGAATACTTCACATTGGTCTTTCCTGAACGAAGGACAGCGGTCAGCACTGCTTGTTAGAAAGGACTGTAAGACAGAATTTATTGCCAAGGCATATGAATGTTATCCATAGCATTAAGTCTGTTTGAACATTAATATTTAAACATGCTTTTAAACTAAGCCATTTAATAGCTGCAGTTAGTCAAGTAACATTTTACATTACAAGGAGTATAGGTTGCTGGCTAAAGATCTGGCAACCAAAATCTATACAGTTAGTTGATTTAACTTCAACGGTTACTGATTATTTAGCTCAGAACCTCAACCGAAAGACAGGGAGTGTGACCAGTTATCTTTATGTCAACAAAACCCAGAGTCTGGCGAGGTTTACATCTACCTGTGATGAAGTGGAAAAAAACAAACAAACAAAACAAACCCAACCCTGAATCACAATTATGTCTCATTAGCAAGTCAGTGCCAATTAAGGCCCCACTTTTTGCCCACCTGAGTTTGGATTCCCTTACTTGTGGAAAGCAGTATTGTTCAGAACAAGAGCCGATTTTCATCTAATCATACTTAACAAAGAATGTTAAAACAACAATAGTTTCCTTCTTAAGCATGTTTAATACTGCTGCCATAACAACATGCTTATAGTTCAGCTTACAACAAAGATAGATTCATTCCAGCTAGAGTTTATTACTGTGCTTTTTGATAAGCCCACTTTATATTATTACTTCTAATACATTTACTAATGTAAACAGGTAAAGACTTCCTCTACATTTGAAAACACACATGAAAGCTTCTAAAAGTAGTATAATTTTTACCGGAAACCAGTAAATAAATCACTATTTTAAAAAAAAGTATATTTGCCAGATATTCAAATGAAGCTATAAAGCACCTCTGACTCTGACAGCATAAATAAACTTGCTGAATGCTTACTTGTAATCCCAGAATATTATATTACAGCAGCGCTGTCAGGCTACAAGACATGAATTTCGATGCTAGCGAAAATTCAAACCCATTCAAGATTTTTATTTAAAGAATGGACGGATTTTCGCACGGGCAGAGTATTCATGATTCCTTTATCCAAATGGCTGGTCGAATTATAACAGTAATAATATGAAAAAGCCACGAAACCCTACCGAGCTCCTGGCCAGAGGCCCTGTGTTTTCTGTCAAAGCCCGGCTGAACCTCACGCACGCGTTTCGGGCGCCCCAGGCCCCGGCTGCGCGACAGCTCGGGGAGGACTTGCCTTCCCCCGCCTCAGGGCCGGGGGTCTCGGA
>NW_009611358.1:0-11240 GCF_000690535.1 Cariama cristata
AGGAGGATGCCGTAGCCTGTCTCGAAACAAAGAAAACTTGGCAGGTACGTCTGGAAGAGATGCACAGCACTTTGTCGGGCACCCACGTTTCTGCAGGAGTAACACCTGGCTTGGAGAGGATGGTGTCGGTTTTTTCAAGCTATCATGTCTTTTTTCTGTAAGGTTTTAGCCTGACAAAGCAGATGCTTCCCGTTTGCTTTTAGGTTTTTGGGGTGCATTTTAAAACAAAGGGAAAAAAAAGAAAACCCCACACCATTTACAGGAGTGCTGCATGGATGGAGGTGTGGATGAAATTTCAGTATACATCACTGGGTATCGGTGAAGCATGTTACAACATCTCGAGGCTGTGAGAGGCTTCTAATAAAATCTGTCAACGTTTAGCTGAGGTTGGCAAGAGGGCTTATTTCTTTTTAACAGTTTGAATGATGGCTTTTTTCCTTCAGTTGCCTCTTCTGTTAATTTCATTAAGACTGTCAGTGGAAACTGTTGTGCCGTTAAGAGAGTACTGGTTTCACTGCTCTGGTAAAATAAAGGTGATCTAAGATGTGGGAACAAGCCCTCCTTTGAACAGACTGTTCTTCAAATTAGTAAGTGCAACAGATGTAACTAAGAAAATAAACCTTCTGCATGGAGACATTTCCTCTGGGGGAAAAAAGATAAGGGAGTGATTCAAGGCCATTATACCATATCTCTTAAGTCAGAAAGGAGACAAAGCAAGTGATTAAAATGGATTCTTAAAACATACTATACAATCTCCTGGGATCCTCCCATTAGCAGCTGAGCATTTGTAATGAGAACTTTGGAGAAGAACTTTGTAAGGAAAAGTAGTTTGCTACTGAAGTAACACTAAATATCTATGCCACACACCTTTGTGAATTTTTCTTGGTGGTTGTGGTGTTAGAGCTCTGTAGGCTGGAGAAGTGTTTTTCTGTCGCATCTAGAATGCGATAGGCAGAAAGTCTGAAAAGATCTGGATGCTTTTACTGGTGGTGATGACACTGTAAAATCAGACATGTTCTTTGTGTTGAATTCTTAGGTTTGGTGCATTAACAAGGTGTGTACTGTTTTCCGTTGCGAAGTTCTTACTTTAATTTATTAAATCATTTGTAGAGAAGAGGAAGTGTGCACCATCCCTAGCTTATTCTGGTCTTCATTTCAGAACACTGGATGTCTCGAAAGCCCGGTTGTGTTGGTGTGCTTGCATCTCTCTGGGGGTTGTGACAGTTCTCATGTGGCCTTAGACATTTTTATTCTCCTGGCTTTTGTCTGGCTGCTTCAGCTAACGCGTCAGCTTTGAAAAGATCTCATGCTTAAGAAAATGAGATCTGAAGGAATTTACACTTAAAGATTTATTTTGCTTGATTGGAAAGCAGACCACAATATAGCTCGTGAAGTACAGAGCAGGCTTCTTTTGTGTCTGTCTAATAGAAGATTGTTAGATTTAGGTGTTATGTCTGGAGCTTCGTACACGTGTCTCTCCTAATAATAGGCTAACTTAAAACTG
The DNA here is from genome assembly GCF_000690535.1 of Cariama cristata. Classification (NCBI taxonomy): domain Eukaryota; kingdom Metazoa; phylum Chordata; class Aves; order Cariamiformes; family Cariamidae; genus Cariama; species Cariama cristata. The sequence goes on from NW_009611358.1 coordinate 1,505, forward strand.
TTTAATTGCACCTTTTAAGTCTAGTCTAGTAGCATACTGCAGACTTGAGGGTTTTTCCGATGAAACAAACCTAGATAAAGGCTGCAACCCCCAGTCATCAGTGATGCAACCAGTACTGTAGTGCATATGCCAAACTTCAGTCTTTGCTGTGCTGCCAGTTTGAAGATTAATGTTAGCCTTCACAGGATTCTCTTAAAAAGCTGGAAGTTGACATGCACTCATACTTTTTTATTTTTTAATTGGCTCAGACTGAAGGCTGGTAGCAGGAGCTCTTGTTGACACCAAATGAAGCAAGGAGAGGGCTGGCCGGAGCGGCTCTGAGGGGGGTGGCGAGGCGTGAGGCACAAGTATTTTATTTTTATAAGTGTCACTGGAGAGAAGAGCAGTGGAGATACAGTGCCTGGATTGAATGCTGCAGGCAGCTTACCTTGATAAAACAAGTTATGCGCTGAGGACGTAACAGCCTGTGTCATTTGTTAAAAGCCAGTGCATAATATAACCATCTCACGTAGTTTCTGTTTGGACAGAATTTAGCCTGTATGACTGCTCCTGACAAGAGCCAGCGATGATCTCTTGGCTTATTAGTCTTGTTTTATATGTTGGAGTGCAGCTTAGTAATGGTGCACGCAAGGTTGTAAAGCTGACTCTCTCTCCAGAGTGCTGCGTCCTCCTGGTGGTGGGTCCAACTTTTCCTTGGGTTTTGACGAACCAAAAGAACCACCCGTGCGAAGGAACAAAATGGCATCCAGCATCTTTGGAACTCCTGAAGAAAACCCACCTTCCTGGGCTAAATCATCGGGTAAGAATGTAGTGCTTTGTTTCAGGATCTGCTGGCATGGATTCATTCATGTATTCTGTATCGGCCTGAAGCTGCCGGTGGCTCAGTGTGGAAACCAGAGTTCACTTCCTGCTTGGTAGTTTAGGGCTATACATGATGTCTTCTTTTATTTTTCATTTTTTATTTCTCATTTCGAATTACTTCCAGAGGGTTTTTTAATGCAAATCTTGGGCATAGATGTTGCAAGCAGAGAATTGTATTTTGAATGCAGTTTCTCCGAATGAATCAAGTCACAGTAAGGTGAACTTGTCTCTTAGTATTTGGAGTAGCACTGATTGGTCTTGATTATTCAGAGGAAGTTTAGCTGGGATTAAGCTTCCATTTCTGCCGAGTGCTGCCCGTGTGGCTGGCTTTGGGACTCTTGTTTCCATCTGTTTAAATGACACCCTCAACTGCATGAGATCCTGTTGTAAGACAGTAATTTGTGAGTTGTTATCTAAAGGACCAGGACTTCTTGGAACGGTAAAGCTTTAATTAAAAAACAAAACAAAAACCCTCAAAACATCCAGAGCCCCCCCAAATCCCTGACTATTTATGATCTACTTTCCCAGTAAGTTTATCTTGCAACCTGATTAGGATCAATCTGTGCTTGTAGGGACTAAGCCAGGTGAAATCAGAGACGACTGTGAATCTTCTGGACCACAAAGAAGAAACTCAACTGATGCAAACTGTGGAGACTTTGTAGATCCCAAGGTCAGTACATTAACTATGTTAATGTTAAGAGCCTGATAATGGGACAATTCACACTCTGTGTGTGATTGCTTCATCACCGATGTTCACACAGTTGGAAGCATTGTAGGATTTAAAGCCTTATTCTCAAATCTGTTCTTTTCCTGAAGGTTCTCTTTTCCACGTGATAGTCTTACAGGATGTTGATGAAGGGCTGTTTTTTTCAAAAAGGATCACTTTCTAGAGCTCTTAACTTTCTTATTTATGAGACAGTAATGAAGTGGTGTGAAATCTAGCTTCAGCCATGTGTGTAATTGTGTGTTTTAACAGATTTTACAAACAATAGTTACTTACAAACTCTGTGTGGATCTGACAAAGGACTTGGTTTCACATCCCAACAAGTACTTACCTCGATAGCATGAATACTTGTTTTATTTCTGTTACTGTCTCTAATAATACTAGCAGTTGTGTTATTTTCCGTATAAACTGTCCACTTGGTAGCAATGTGGAGCATGATTTGTAGTGTTAACGTGGGTTTTGTTAGGTGTATGATTACATTTAATGGGAAAAACAGCATGAAGAGTAGTAATTCCTCTGACCTTAGAAGCTAACAGGAACCTAGGGTAGACTGCACTTGCATAAACACATTCCAGAGAAAAAGAAGAAACCTTGTTCTTTAAAGCTCTCCAGCTTTAGGTTTTCTGAAAAGAAGTGGGTAGGTAAATTGTTGGTCTCAGATGTTGTGGCAGATGCCTTTTGCCTTATGGGTTATAAACAGCAAGTTTTGTTTTGATAATTGGTATCAATCATCACAACCTGTTTTTGTTATTAATGGGCGCTTTGAGGGACAAAACTGTTCTTTGTTGCAGAAAATGTCTTGTTCCAATTTAGCAAATATGAGAGATTAAATTTATAGCTGCTACCACAGAAAACAAAAATAAACTGTTTATTCTAATTCCGTTTTCTACTTAATTATATTAAATACTGTGGTTCTCAGCTTTGCAAACAGATTCTTCCAATGCGGAATACTTTAATTTTATGCAATAGTTACCGCTACAAACAACAGAAGCTGGAGCTAGTGTGCTGTAGCCCAGCCTGAGATTTAAGGTTATATATTTGTGTGACTTTCTGTGGATTTATATCCTGATGACTGCAGTTTCACTATGTAATTAACAACGTTAAATCTGTGAAAGCTGATAAAACCTCATTCCATTGAGGAGCCTTGGCTGCTGCTGGAAGACTTTCTGTATCTGTGTCAAGTTGCAGCCTGTGAAGAGATCAGTTTGAACAGAATATTTAGCTGGTTATCTAGCAAAGGAAACTTTATCAGTAACATTGCAAAAACTGCTCTGTATTTTCTAAATGGAGTTAAATATCCTGGCTAGAACAAATGCTTTTGGCCTTGCTAACAGATAAATGTTTGGTGTTGGAAAGAGTTGCTTAGTGGAACGGAGGGGACACTGAGCTATTGCTAATTGCTTACAGTATAACTTACTTCTCATTGCTGCTCGGCAGTTACAATGTTCTGGTTACTGTCAGTGCTGCCTAATGTAGGATGCTGTATATAATAAAGTGTTCTTGCCCACCCACGTCCTCCACAGTGTGGGAATAACAAGTATGCCACATGTTACAGGTCATCAGGATTACTTCAGCAGTATCTGTTTTAAACTTTTATAAGTATCTTAGGTAAGCAAACAGCTGATGAAATTATACTAGTCACTCTGTAAGAATTGGTGCTTACAAACCCATAACATCAATCTGCAGAAATATGTACGCAGAACCCACCATGCCACTCTGATATCTGCCCCTAAGAGCCTGTTGCTGATCTAAAAGTGCTTCATTGGGTCTGCCACTTGGGAAGTGCTGCTAGATAGAGCAGTGTGCCCAGCTGCCATGGTTATAACGTAGAGTATTGAGTACCCTCTTGATGGAAGGGGAAAATACGTTGTGAAGTGTGAGATATAATGTGTTTCCTCTCTCTTCTAGGGAGGAGACGGTGGTGGTGAAACCTCTGGTGAGTAACTCCTTCGGACTCTTCTAGTATAAGCCTTTTGCAGTTAGGCACTTTTGAAATTGAAGAGGTTATGGGATATATAAATGGTCATGTATTAGCAGAGAGACAGCTTGGGGTTGTCCCTTGAATCCATCGAATCAATAAAGTGACCTGACTACTTCAGCAGAAGCGTGGATATGGAATGAAACGGCGGAGTGCCTGTTAGTCATCAAGTTAAAAATGAGAACAGTCCTGGTCATTTATTTTTCCAGCAGCAGTTGGTGTCAAGATTTGCTTTAAGTACTAGAAGGCAAGGTGGATACCATCTTGCAAAGAGTTTAGTGATTGAAAGACTATACTGCTGTTATAAAAGCTTATAATTAAATAGTACAGCCAACTTAATTGATTTTAGTTTAGCAATTTTGTTCTTTGCTATTGTCTTCTCATACAGCAAACCCTACATTCACAGAAATAATCGAAACCAGGCACTGCATCTGCAAGTGTCTGCATTAACTAGCTTTTAAGTTCCTGGTGCTTTTTAAATGCTGATTTTTGCCAAGGAAGTTTGCATACTGCAAATTTCATGTAAACAGAGGCATTTCCCCTAGCAGCATGCATGTTAATTGTGAAGTGTTCTTTCTAGCTCTGAGGCTGGAAATCTCTCCTTTGTAAGATTCACCTTAAGAATAGCTTACTTCCTGATGAGAGGAATGTGTATATTGAGTGCATGCTTTCTAGGTGCTACTTTCAACACCCTAAGAGTTGTGGGAGATCGCTATAGCCATTAGCAGTTCCGTGTCCTGAGAAGACTTCAGCTGGGAGGGCGAGAGTTTTTCCAGAACGTTTTAACGACCTCTGAGTGGTATCTGTGCCCAAAATAAGTCTTGTTTCTTTAGCAGGCTGCTTCTAATCAAACTATACAGGCTTCTTTAGTATTTCTTTCCCATGCCTGTCTGATCTTAATTAGCACTGTAGGCATCTAGAGTTTATGTCTCGAGTAGGAGGATGTGGTTTGATAATAGAAGTAATCTGATCAAAGGGCTCTGTTGCTTCTCCTGGTATTTGTTTAAACCAGCTCACCATGGGGTCAGATGAGAGCTCACAAGCAGTGCTGAGGCAAGAAGAGATGGGATGGGAGGAAGCAGGAATAGGGCTGCCTGCAGTGACAGCTGACTGAAACTTTGAGTACAAAGTGATATTCCTGACTCTTAGAAAAAGTTCACATTTTCACAGGTGTCATTTGTCGGCTTTTGGTTTGTTTCTAGTAGGTGACAGTGAAGGAAGTTCTTATCAGGTACCAAGTAAATGTATGCTGAGAGGTGGTTTTAAAAAAAAAAAAAAAATGTTACTGGAAATTAACTGGGGTTGTTTATTGTTGTGGCCATGACTAAAATTTGTTTTTGAAGATGGTCAAGATGAAATAAAAATGACAGGCAAATATTTGAATGTTAAACTTCCACTGATGGTAGTTTGGAAGGAGTAGGAAGTTAATGCTTCCTGGAAATGATGTCTATGGCAGATACCTGAGAAACTTGATGGATCGTTAAATTAATTTCTACCATTGATAGCTTTAGTTATCGTAGCTTAATGGAGCACAGAGTCTTGTTGAGCTAGCTGTGTCAGTCCACTTGATATTCCAAAGGCAGACATGAGCTGGTGAACATCCCACCTGTTGCACGTGATTTCGTATTTGATGTTGCAGAGCTGTCTCTGGGCTTTTAAAGGGGCTGAATGAGTATAGCTCCAAGTAAAAACTGTCTGCTTACAAGTTCATAGCATAACTAGATTCTTAATAGGTTTCCATCATTAAAAAGTATTTATTCTTCTGCATTTGGAAATCATTTTCTGTATGTCACTGATTATAAATGGGTATGTGCATTTATTAATCACGCCTGTCTAGGGGAAGAAGACTTGTTCCTTTAGCAGCAGTGTTCTTGCTTCCTGTTTGGAAGCTGTAGTTCCTTTCCTTTCTGTGCATCAGAGTTTCCAATGGTTTGCAGTATACTCAGTAGAAAGATATTTCAGAGATTACACCCTTTTTGATAAGGGAAGAACTTTAACATTTGATCTGATCTGGTTGCATTTACCACTTCAGTTATTAGATTGACAAACTTATCTATACCTTGATTATGTGGGAGGTACTAATGTGTGTATCGACTGGCTACAAGAGCTTCTAAACGCTAGACAAACTTCCCTCAAAGCCTCCTGTGATAGTAATTCTTGTTTCTTTTGTGATTCAGTTAGCCCTGTGTACTCAATGAATGGGACTAGCTAAGGAGAACTAGACAGCACTTGATTGACTGTCACCGATGACCGACTTTACATGATACACAGGAAGGTGGAGTCTGGCATTTGGTGGACAGATGATCATCCTGAGCACTGCACAGTGCACAGCCTGTGCTGCAGGCACGGACAATGGAGCATTCAGCGCCGTATGAACAGTGGGCACGGCCGCAGTTGTTCTCGGCTTGCTGAGTAAGCAGGCAGTGGTATGCATGAGTTACAGAAGCTTCAAGCTTAAAACTTTGTCTTAACTGTTTTCTTCAGATGTGCCTGTGGGTTAATGAATACAGCAGAGAATCTGTATTGTAGATTATTTCTGATTGCGTGGAGACTGTACGAAGCTGCTGCAGTTCTTTGAGATTAGTATAAGCATGGATACAGGGGGTTCAGTGGACACAAGTGGGTTTTCAGTGTTTCTGATAAAATTCTGCATCAAAGATTACTTTAAAAAAAAAAAAAAGAGTTGCCAAAGGATCGGAGGAAAGCTGCTCCTGTGGATAGGAGGGTAGCTAAAGTATAGGAGGCAAAGGGTAGGGCTTAGTGATTGCTTTTGAGGTTAGAAAAATGAGCCATGGGAAGTGATGCTGGTGCTAGTTTTATTCAGTGCCTTTATCTGTGACCTGGAAAAGGTAATGAACAGTGAAGTCTCCGATTTTGTTGGTGATAGTAGCCCTTTCAAATAATCAAATTGTGCTGATGGTGAAAGATCTCACTGTCAGGAGGACTCAACTAAATAAGCAAGATAGGCAGGTAAAAAGGTAGCAGGATAATCTTTATAAGTAATAATATAAGTAAGTATAAAGTAATGCGGGGGGGGGTGGCAGATTAAAAAAACACTCAACACCCAAACCGTGCCAATCTTGTGTTCAGCTCTGTGCAGCAGTTAACTCCCACATCTTGAATTGTCTATACAGTCCTTGAAATGTAAAGACCAGAAGGTTGTAGTGCTGGTAAACAAGGGGCAGAAGAAGGTGCAATGGGAAAGGTAAGAAGGTGCAGTAGCTGTCTAACGAGGAGAGACTAAAATGGCTATGTCTTTTCAGTTTGAAAAGGAGGCTGGGGGAGAGGGAATACGATCAAGATTTACTAAATCACGAAGGTGGCTGTTAAAGTGAATGTGCAGCTGTTCCCGGAATCCTCCAAGCCAAGAACTAGAGATCATTAGGTGAAACTAAGGAGTGTGCTAAAACCAGATGAAGTACATCTTCACAGAGCTGGAGGTGAAGCTCCACTCCCCTCACCACCCCAAGTGTCAGGGGGCTACTCAGTGCTCATTTGGGCCTTTGGCTCATAACTGATTGTTGTTGATCTATAAAAATGTGAGATGCTAATGTACTTGCTGTGCTCATTAATTGTCAATGAAGCAGATACATTAGTTATTTGCTACAGTATCTAAAGTGCTTCATGTGAAGAATTCCTTCTGTGTCCTGTCTTCACTTGTGGCTGTTCAGAAATATTTAAAATAGGTTAAACTATCATGTGGTTTCCAGGGAGTGTACAATCGGAGCCTACCCATGCATGGCTATTCCCTAGTCTGTTCTGTGTGAAGCCTCAGAAGTGTGTGTCAGATACTCTTCCCTCTAGCTACAAAATTGGGAATGTCGTTCAAGCTCTTGCCTACTGGTGCTTCTGTGACTTGGTTTCCAGCACCTGCTCAGACTTGAGTTACAATTGTCATAGTCATACCATGACTAAATAATATGTAAAAGACTTAAGACTTAAGCTGCTTGTCATTAAAAAAAAATAAAAAATAAAAAGTTGCTGAGGTTCCCCAGTAGCAGCTGAGTGATTCTGGCTCTTGAGTGCCTGAAACTGGACTGTAAGGCATCAGAGTTCATCTGAAAAACACTTCAGAGGGCTGAAGTTTGTCCTGCCGGCAGGTTACAGCAGCACTCTGAGTGTGCCTGTAAGCCTTGGAGTTGATCTTCTGTCTAAGCCAGTGAAACATCTGACTTTCATCATCCACATCAAACACTTTAAAAGCTTCTTTTCTTCTAGACAACACTGAGGCTGATGTAGAAGCTGCCCCAGGTCAGAATGAAGAAAAATCCCTGCCTGCTGCACCTGTTCCTAGCCCAGTAGCACCAGCACCCGCACCGTCCAGGAGAAATCCACCCGGTGGCAAGTCCAGCCTAGTCCTCGGTTAAACCTTTCCCTTCCTGACTGTTTTGAACTCGTGTCTGTTTCTTTCCCCCGTGCTTGTGAACTGCACAACTTGAGCCTGACTGTACATCTCGAATTTCTTTCATTAAAAAGAAGCACTTTATGTACTCCATCTTTTTTTGAGATCAAAGTTGGTTTTTTTTTTTCCCCACTTCTGTCCTGTGTTTCCCCCAGATCTACTGGAAGTGACATGAGTGTTTTCTAGTGATAGACTTGAGGGAAAGCTTTATGAAGTATAGTAATGTAATTCAAAGGAGAGTAGATTGGTTCTAAGTGTGCTTAGAGGGTTTTTGTACTGAGATTTTTTTTTTAGAACCCCTTAGCTTTACGAGGGTCTAGAATCCTGGTTAAACAGGCCAGCAAACAATCAGCAAGAGTAGTCCCTTCCCCACATGCGGGATTTGGGCATCTAAAAGGCTTTGTTGACTGCATGTGGTAAATGCCTTGAGCCCTGCTGTGCCATATAAATCATGAAGTGGTTAGTGTACACCATGCTGCCTTTAAAAAAAAAAAAAAAAAATCTTGGTACTAGAGTACTATGAAGCAGGGTATGTGCCAAATAAGAGAGCTGATGACCAGAGCCACCTGGCCTAATGCTAGGAGGGGATTTATTCAGACTTTATTCAGTAAAGGTGGAGTGGATCATATAAATAAATAAAAATTACAGGGCATTTTTTTACAACTGACTCAATGCTGTGCATGATCATGCTGGTGCTTGACCATGAGGTGAAAATCTCATCCTTTAAAGTGTGTGTTGTAATTTCACAAAGCTGGACTGTTGCTTAAAAGTAAATAATATAGAAATTTTGAAGCAGTGTTTCCTGTGTGGGTTTTATTTCGTGGGTTTGGTTTTGCTTTGTTCTCAGTTGTCCTTGTCTCGGCCAATCTGCCCTACTCGAATAGAGGTGGATTGCAGCAGAGGAGGAGAGTTCTTAACCTGGCTTGAGGTCACCATCGTGTGCCATCATCCCCTGGAGAAAGTGCCTGACTTACCTCTTCATTTTTATCTTCTAGATCAGAGAAGCATGGAATATGGCTTGATATGTATAATCTATTTTATCCAAAATACTTTTTTCTCTCAAGAAAATAGAGGAAAGTTTATTCTTCTCACAAAAAAAAAAATTAGACCCTGACAAGGGAGGGGGTGGAAGGGAGACCAAACTGTCAAGTCCTCTGCTGTCGTGGAGGGGATCTGCTGCACGATCAGCCCAAAGCAGTGGATTTGTACAGAACTAAGGTGTCTGCTGGAGAGTGTGCCTTTCCTGCCCTCCTCCTTGCAGGACCAGTGCCCTGGATTTCCAGATCTGTTTTGGAGATGCCCTAGCCTTAGGTGCTTAACCTATACACCTGGCTTTGCTCTAATGTGCTCCTCCCCGCCTTACATCGTGGGACGGGTGGTGTTCCTTATAGCTGATGTGAAATGAGGCATGGGTCCATCTAAATCACGCCTACTTGTTTTCTGGGCCTAGGAGGAGGAAAATAATCAAATTCTATTTGCTTTGCAAGCCCCACAACCAGCGGAACTTGCTAATGCTCTTTTACAGTCGCTGAGCCTTCGGCCAAGCACCGCTGCCTTTCCATCCATCCTTCTCTTTGTCTCGGTCAGAGCATGGCAGCCGCCGAGCAGCGGTGCTGAGAAGCGTGAAGATGCTCTTGCCCGCTCTTCTTTTTCCCCCCTTAGCAAGTAAACCCAGTTCCTGGTAGAGCCCACCCGTGTTCCCGCGTGGGTGTTGGGTGAGGGCATGCCCAAGGAGGAGCCCCGCCCATCCTCATCCATATTCATGTCTGAA
>NW_009611359.1:0-1558 GCF_000690535.1 Cariama cristata
GTTTTGTTTAAGGCAATCAGGTGGAAATGCGTGATGGGAGCCTTCTTGGTCGCTCACCCTTTGATTTCAGTGCTGTCCTCTAGTCCAAATCTTGCAGTGTTTTTGCTGAGGGATAAAAATTAAAGGAATAAAGCAGATTGTCCTCACCCACATACACAGCTTCCCCACAGCTCAAGGTGAACAGACCAAATCTCAGGGGCTACGTTGCTTTATTAAACATGTATCAGATATGCAGCCTCAGGGGAGCTGTGTGCAGCAAATGGCCACAGATACCTGGGGCTTGGCCAGGGTCAGCTGAAAGGGAAAAAGGACAAAAAGGTGACTATGGGGACTTGTTACCAAGTATGCTTATTTGTCATTTCTCATTGTAAATTGCTGTAGGTGTGCCTTGAAACACCTAGCTTGCAATACTTCCTCCTCTCCTCCCCCTCTTCCTCCTCCTGATCCTCTTCCTCCACCTCCTGTCCCTACTCCTCTTCATTGTCATTCTTTTAGCCTTTTCCTCCTCCTTCTGGCTGTCCTGTTTGTCGTTGCTGTAATTGTCCTCTTCCGCCTCCTTTTCCTCCCCCTTCATCCTACTCCTCCTCCACAACTTCATCCTAATCCTCCTTCTCCTGTTACTTGTCCTTATTCTCCTGTTCATCCTCATGCTCATCCCTTTCCTGTTTCTCCACCTCATTCTTCTCCTCTTTATCCCCCCCCGCCTCCTCTTTGTTCTGTTCCTCTTCATCCTGTATGTCATCCTCCCTTCTCTTCATCTTCTTCCTCCTCATAGTCCCATTCCTTTTTATTCTCCTTCTCCTTCCTCCTTCTCCTCCTCCTGCCCCTCTACCTCCTCGTTCTTGTCCTACTCCTCTTCCTCCTCTTTTTCCTCTTTTCTCATGTTTGTCCTCCTCCTCCTCTTCTGTATCTTGTTCCTCTCTCTTCTGTTCCTCCTTCTGCTTCTCCTTCTTCTCTTCCTATTCTTTCTCCTTCTCCTAGTCCTGTGCCACCTGTTCCTCTTCTGACTGTTCCTTCTGTTCTTCCTCCACCTCTTCTTTCTCCTCCTTTTGCTCTGCCTCATCTTCTTCCTCTTCCTTCTTTTCTTTCTCTTCTTCCTCCTTGTTCTCATTCTCTTTCTATGTTCCTTGTCCTCTTCATCCCCTTCCTCCTTCTCCTTCTATCCACTAGTTCATCCTATTTGTCCCCTTCTCCTCCTCCTCCTATTTGTCCTCCTGTTAATTCTCTGTGTTGGGGTCGTAACAACCTGGTTGCTTTGGTGCGTGGGACTCAGTGATAGATGAAGGGATTCCCCATTTAGAAGTGGGCTTCCCTATGCCCTTTTCTTGTGTCAACATGCGAAAAAAGACAGGCTGACCGTGGGAGTTTTCAAGGGTTTGTGGCTAACGGTGGGAGTTTTAAAGGGTTTGTGGTTTGGAGAGAGCAGGAGAATGAGCTCCCAGTGGGCATCTGCCTGTTATTAAAGCATCATTATTTCAGTGCTGTTATTTTTGGGTCTGTAGAGCAGGTGGAAGACTCAGGTGACTACATGAGGTTCACACCATTCCCATACAATTTT
>NW_009611360.1:0-252 GCF_000690535.1 Cariama cristata
CACTTGGACATCAAGCTGTTGACTGCAATGCTTTGGGTGCGACCATCCAGCTAATTCCTTACTCTCCAAGTGACCATCTGCCAGATCCATGTCTCTCCAATTTAGAGACAAGGATGTCGTGTGGGACAGCGTCAAATGCTTTGCACAAGTCCAGGTAGATGGCATCCATTGCTCCTTCCTTATCCACCAACACTGTAACCCTGTCGTAGAAGACCACCAAATTTGTCAGGCACAATTTGCCCGTAGTGAAGC
>NW_009611360.1:265-5292 GCF_000690535.1 Cariama cristata
ATCTCCTCCTTATTTTCCATGTGCTTTAGCATAGTTTCCAGGAGGATCTGCTCCATGACCTTGCCAGGCACAGAGATGAGACCGACTGGCCTGTAGCTCCTCAGGTCTTCCTTTTTCCACTTTTTAAAAATGGGGGTTAGGTTTCCCCTTTTCCAATCCATAACAAACAATTAGGCTCTAATGCACCCAGTGGAGGGGTTTCCCACTGACCCCGGGCAGTTAGAAGGTGTCTTTTACCCTGAAACATGAGGGTTATATGTATAAAAGTGTATTATGTTTCCCTTATAAAATTTTTATCTTGTCTAATGTATCCCAACGCTCCTTAAAAACTGAAAATACAAACTCCGGAGGTTTGGCTGCAGTTGCAGGGGAAATGGACGACTACTTAGTTCAGCGCAGCCCCTGCAGACTGGCAGCGAGGGCGGACGTCGTGTCCTACCAGGGCAGAAACATTGTCCGAGAGAGGTGGGATGGGACCATCCTGACAGGTCTTGGCCACGTGTGCTGAACTCCCGGAGCATCTTTCGGGGTCCAGAGCCCATGACATCGCACAGGCATGTGTCTACCCTGCTGCTGCAAAGCAGATTAAATCTGAGCTAAACTGACAAGGAAGCTGGTAGGAAAATAAAAACAACACGAAAAATAAATGCTGCCTGTTTAATTATTTAAATTAAGACTTATTTGAAAGCTGTGTTTGCAGCACACCCCCCCTTCTTTATTTTTTAATAAGCTCCAGTGCATTGAAAGGGGGGAAAAAAATCCAATAAACTCCCCCTTGAAGTTTCTTAACATGTTTAATTAAACAGGTAGGAAAAACCCATCCATCCGCTCCTTCTCTAACAGGCGGCATCAGCACTCGTACCCCAGCACGTTATCCTCTGCCTGCGGGAAAAGGCCCTGCGGGATTTTCAGTGGGGCTGGGGGATCCCTGCTACAATGCAGGAGGGGTCTGGGGGTGCAGAGCAGAGGGCTTGAGGGAAACTGAGGGTCACTGCTAGTCCTGCTCCCGCGAAGGCTTTCCTGCATCCCTAGCGCTGATGCTGCAGAGGAACGGGCTCATCCCTTGCCTGGACCAAAGGAAAAAATCACCGAGGGGAACATATGTCAGTTCTACCCTCCTTTTGTCATTTTAATTGAATTGTGTCATATTGCTTTACTTTGCTAAAAATTGTTAATTAGCAGCTCAGAGCAGCGGGCCAGCAGAAACAAGGAGGTCCCGTCTCACTGATGTTAATGTGGTAATGGCGGGTCTGAACCGGGGAGTAAAATAAAATGAAGTGTCTTTGGGGAATACTGAAATAGTTGGAGATCGCTGATTGTGAGGAGGTCAAGTGTGTGAGTTAGAGCCAGGGCCATTTGCCAGCTAATTAAGGCCATGTATTTATCTGAGCGGGAAGGTGGGCTGGTGGGTTTAGGTGGGCTTTGGAAATTGTAACCCCATTACTGATGCAGCACAAAAAAGGACTAGCAAAAAGCAGTGGATGGAACATACCGGAAAATTATGATTTTTACTTGTTTGTTCATATCTTTGTCTTCTTACCTGAATTGTGCTGTGGTCTTGTTTGGGAAGGGCTGTGTCTCCCTGTATGCGCCTCGCATGGTGAAGCTCAGTCTTGGGGAGCCGCTGTTCGTTGCAGTGCTTCAAGTTATTAGAAAATTAAAAATCTTTACTTTTATCTCAAATACAGGAGGACAGTACAGGGGGAAAGGAGAATCCTTGGGTTGTGTAATACGGATATTCTGCTTTGTGTCCAGGAAAGCCTGCATGGCGTAAAGGGGTTGGGAAAGCTGTGGAGAAACCGATGTCTTCAGCCCTGCAACCCCAGCTCCCACGGGGCTTCTCCTGCTTTCCATCGACCTGGGCAGGGGGAGGATGGGAATCGGTGTCTGTCCCTTGGGCTGAGTCTGGCCCCACCGTGTGCTGGGTCACCAAAGCAGCTGGAGCTGGGGTGGTGGTGGTGGTCGGTTGTTTCCCATTGCTGCTGGAAAAGTGTGATTGCAGCTCGCACACACTTCTGTCACCTGTCCCTGTACGTTGTCCATCCTGGGGCTTGGACGTGGATCCATCCATCTGGGAACGGTGGGGACAGGGCCCTGCTGCTGCAAGGGCAGATCCCCAGGGAGCTGGGAGCAGTCTCAGTGGGATTCCCACAATTGCAGAGGGGGACAGACGGGGCTGGCAATCACAGCCCAAAGCCCAGGGGCTCTTGGGCATCAACGCACCCTCCCCATGCAGCTACCGCAGCTGCAGGACCTCGGCTGTGGTTTTTCTACCTGTGCAGCTGGAGAAAAACAAATCAGGAAGGTGGGGAGGACTAGGTCAACCAGTCAAAACATCTGCAAAAGGGTATTTGCCGAGGTCCCAGGGAGGCTGTGTGGGTGGTGGGGGGTCCAGCATCTGGGCGGTGGGGCCATGCACACCCCGGGGCATCACCTGCATGTCTGGTACGTATCGCTCGGGGTGCTGGCACAGTGCTCCTAAGGAGGCTTTCTGTGGTTTGTTTTGTTTTGTTTTGTTTTCATTCTGGTGTTTTTTGGAAGTGGCATATTTTTATTTGAATAACATAAAGAGAAATTAAAAATAGACCCCACTCATTGTAGATGACAGAGTAGTTATAAAATCCAGTGTTTCAGGAGAGAAACGCCAACACAACAGCCCCCAAGCAATTGGAAAAGCCGATGGGTGAAGGGTGGGCGGCTGCGCCGGGGCCGGTGCCCGACACCAACCTGGGCTGTGGAGCCGCTTCCTTCTGCCGGGGAACAGGGACAGCGAAGCGGCGATGGCTGTTCTGGCACAGGGACGGGCGAGTCCCGGCATTTTGGCTGGACAGGATGGGAGTGGGGGGTGGGGATGCGGCGGTGGCCATGCCTTTTGCCTGCTCAACATCACCAGCGCCAAGGGGTGAGCTGCCCTGAGGACAATGGGAGCAGAGGAGAAGCAGGAGCAGTGGGTGGGTTTCCACTGAAGCACGTTGTGTGGATGCTCTGGAGCTGATGCCTCAGCTGGGACATTCCCTGCCAGCTGCTGTCTCTCTGGAGAAGTCAGGTAAATATTTCGGCAGCTTGTCCCCCTGAGCACCCCGCTCCTGTTGCTGCTCTAGACATTGCGAGCAAGCTCAGGGATGCTAGATCCTTAATTTAGGCGATATCGGAGGGGAAAACACAGGAGAGGTGTGATGTTTCAGAGATGTCTTTCCAGAGGACCTGAGGTAGCTGATTCTGGCTACTCTTTCCTCCTTGCCTCCCCTCACTTCTTGCAGAGCCTCCCCGCACCGGTGTAACGGGGCCGTACAACCCCGAGTAAGCCGTGAGCAGCCGCTGGCATCCCATGCAAGACGGCAGCATGGAGCTTGTCTTCCTGCTGCCTGCAAGCAGGGAGCAGTGTCCCCACGCTGGTTTCTCTGCAAACCCTCAACCGGTGTGTGGTGACACTTCCACAGACAGAAACGTTGTCCCTGGATGCCCCGGCCACCGTCCCTCTGTCCCTGCCTGTCCTTACAGCACAGATGCTCTGCTGCTCCCGCACCCACCAACCGGGAGGAATCGGTCCAGGTCCGGCGTATCCGGACCCGAGCACCGCTGCTGTCTCCTGTGCAGGGAGAGGGCTGTGCTTTAATTCTGTTATTATCAGATAGCCTGAGTCATGGCAAGATAAATATTGCAAATATTACAGTCTGGGTATGCCTTAGAAAGACGTATTTGGGTGCTAACCGTGCTAGTTGTCACTGTGCTATGAGAAATGTTGTAGAAACAGAAATAGAGAAAATATAATAGATACTTCAGATTTGCAGCCTTAATAGCTTTACAGCACATCCTAATTATTATATATCTATCACATCAGTATACTGCAGCACTCGTGTGGTATTTTTATTTAGCTCCATCTGGTGTATGATAACATGCTTCCGATACCAAAACGAGCATAAATTGGAAAGAAATATAATATACAGTTCTGCAGAGAATTCCCTTAAAAGACATCCTAAAACAGGCATGCATTGTGTAAAAACAATACTGCAGTTTGGATAAAGAACGCGCTTCTGGGTGAAAAGGAGGGACGTGGGTGATTGAAAATACACATGCACGGAAACTCTGGTCCAGGTTCCTTGCCTGTAGCCTGCAAATCGGGTGTCGATGCTGCATTTGCTGACCTCTCGGCACTTAGCGTGTACCCTGGGGTGCAGGTTGTTTTCAGGTTTTTGTCTAGCTTTGCAAGAGGTACAGGAGTGGAAAGGACAGGCAAAGGGACACTGGAGGCTGAGAAGCGAGGTGGGAAGGGGCCAGCAAAACACTCTGTGAATATGGGCAGTGGGGAAGGGCATAAATATTGAGCAGCGAAAGAAATCCTGCTCACTTTTGGCTCCTTTGCCAAGAGTTTCTGACTTCCTCAGCTGTGCAGAGGAGAAAATGGCTTTACTTAAGTAGCAAAAGACATGATAAATTCCCTCCTTGCTTCCCCCCTCCCCGCCGATGCCCGCTCCCTGGGCCACGCATCCTCCGCCCAACACGCGAGGGCAGCGGCCGGCGGATGCTGCCGGCCATCGCGGAGCCGAGGACTGCCAAGGGAACAGAACCGGGGAGCGCTGCAGGACCCGTGTTAAGAGGGAGGAGGGGATTTGCGGGGTGTAAATGCGTTCCTGAGCTGTGCGGGGTGAAGAAGATGATGCACATGCCTCACTGCAAGTATCCCTTGCTGGGGAAAACCGCCTGCAGAGCCCTGTGGATATACCAGGGCTGAAACCCTCTCTTCTGCTCGTGCAGAGGTTCACCTTCGTTCTCGCAGATGTGCCCTAGAAAAGGCAATTGTAGTGAACAATGCCAATAATGAACTGCTGGATCCGCAGAGAATCAGTGTATAGCCAGACTAGCAATGAGCAAGCATTAAATACCTGCCTCCATCTAGCCCCAGGTGCCCTCGAAGCACGTTGGCACATTGCATTGATCCTCCAGGCTTTGAGGCCACTTGAATAAAAGCACCGAGAAAACGGTGGCTGCATTTCTGCTGGCAAGGAACCACGTGAGATTTTCAGAGA
>NW_009611361.1:0-1283 GCF_000690535.1 Cariama cristata
CTGTGTGAATAGTAGTCTGGGAGTGCCAGCACAGAAATTGGGAGACCCAGGTCCCCTGCCTTCTGTCTCCCTGAGGGAATTAAAATTCTTCAGAGAACATAATCACCAGGACCACAGCAGAATCTGAAAATACACACGATCCATCCATCAAATCATACTGGAGAGGTGAGGTCCACACTCGGCCCAGCACTGAAAAGTTATGAAGCCTAAGAGAATACCACCGACTTAGCAGTTGCATTATTCCCCAAAAGGAAGTCAAAAGTTCTGGTCTTTGCTAAGATTACTTCTAATTTTGATGCTTTTTATACTGTCCAGTGTACTGGACAAACATGAAGTCAAAGCCAAAACAGTACTCTCCACTTTCCCAGACATTATAACGTGGCAAATACCTAAGTCTAAACAGTCAAAAAATTAAGGCACTAAATGAATTTACACACTTAATGCATTTTACAATTGTTGAAGAATTTACCTTCTCAACTATCTTCTTGGACAGAAGGAGTATTAGCTCACAGATAAGCCCTTTGAGGTGGGGAGGACAGCATAAGAAAGAATTTAGAGAGAAAGTATTACAATGAAAGGGAGATATAATGGTTTCAGCCGCTGAAAGTTTAAATCAACAAAAACTCCCCTTTGCAAGACGAAAAATGTCTTAAATGCTTGGGCGAAACAACATAACAAGTCTAGAAAACAGCAGTGTAAACCAATATTTGTAACAACTATCTGGTGGAGAAGTGGAGTGTCAAGAAAGAGGAAAACTTGAGCTATGAAAAGGAGTAGAAGAACAAACTACATTCTTTGCAGTAAAACGAGTAAATACAATCTGCAAGAAATGTCAACGCCTCAGGATACATATACACAGGAATACGAGGTAACAAACACTCCATTCCTCATAACTAACTGTAATTGTATTCACTACTGCTCATCACAACCATTCAAAGACTACTGTTATAGCAGTAGGGTACGGTATTTCCACCACATGGCTAACTTCTAGTAGTTGGCATAATAACTTCCCGTAATAAATACCCATAATTAATGAGTGCAATCAGAAAACAGCTACGGTTCCCCAGAAAAAATTAATTGTACAAATTCCACATGCAACACTTGTATAAGCTATGGAAAAAACTGTAGACCTCCTTCAAGCAAAAGTCTATGACACAGCAGCACAAAACTGCCATGGTAACGCCTGACTGCCAGGTCTAATTTCATAAAAAAATTCTAAAATGGATCTCAAAATCTGCTGCTTAATTACCATCTCCCCCACTGGGAGGGCAGGATTACTTGAC
>NW_009611361.1:1680-2938 GCF_000690535.1 Cariama cristata
TTTTAGTGACTAAAACTTCTTTAAATCCTCTTCTTTTATATATTAACTTCCTGTTTAAAAGTATTAACACACAAATTTAGAAACCACTTATTTATAAAATTTGAATTTAAGTCATGCTAACAAATATTCCTATAGTTTTATATTTAAATTATAATTCAAGATTATAACCCATTTTATGGTATTTAATATGAAAAAAATACGGTATTTCAATTCAAGATAAAGCAATCAATGTCAAATCATTATAACCCAAATTTCAGTTTAAAATTTATCATATTTTAATAAACTGAAACAAACACAATACTTTACACAACGTTTTTTACTTAAGATCACTTAGGTACAGGAGTCAGCTACTCTACTGACAACATAAAGCTCTGTGCATTTACACGCTATTTTACACTTTGGCTAGGGGAAAAGAACCGAACCAACAATTCTATAAAAAGAATTATTTCAGACTATTGCCATTAAAAAAACCACAGAATGCGAAGCTCCATTTCATGTGTAATTCTTGTTCCCTTTCTCAACCTGCACCACGCCACTGGAACGTTAACCCCCTGAAGCTAACTACTCCCTCCTAGTGAAGGTGCAAATTATAGTGGAACTTGTTTGTTCCGAACAGAAACAGTTGTGAATAACGAATTAGTGGGCAAATTGCCTAAGGAAGTACAAGTAAGCCAGTTCTCAACTCCCCCACCCTCTCCATTTCCCAATGAACAGCAGTATTTTTCCAGTAAAAGAGCACACATGCTCTAAGTGCGAATATTCTTCCGGCCCCACTTAAAGCAGACATGACAGTAGGTGGTTGTTCAGGCACCGTAGTCAAATTTACAAGTTCCAAAAGAGTGGTTAAACTGTATGCTTAAGCAAATTTCTTGAGTACCGCATGAACAAAAAGAGTCCCTGGTAAACAGACGAACATAAAATAACATTCAGGAAAAGAAAGATCAGAAACAGTGATTCCACTTTGCACTAACTTGTTTTACTCCTGAACTAAAAGAATGTATCAAACCCAGCTAGCTGTCATCTTGATGCTACACCACATTACCTCTGAATTTATTCTCTGCTTTGTAAACTGTAACAGCACTTGCAAAGATTGCCAAAATAATAAAAACAATTCAATCAGAGCTGCTTAGAGCCTTCATTGCACTTCTGACATTCTATCAAATTATCACTGGTCTTTCTTAAAATACTACAAGAAATTGTCTTTAGAACTGGTAGGTCACAACAATTCCTATCAGAAAATGGAAATTTTTACAATTTA
>NW_009611362.1:0-15256 GCF_000690535.1 Cariama cristata
CTCCCCTCTCCTCTCTCCTCTCTCCTCTCCCTCGCCTCCCTCGCATCCCTGGGAACCTTAGCCCCCCATCAGGATGATTAAATACTGAAGATTGTGCTTGGGGCTCTGCAGTCACCAAGGAGGAGACAGCTGATGGGGCACACATGGTGTGCGGGTTCCTCCCCTCTCCTCTCTCCTCTCTCCTCTCCCTCGCCTCCCTCGCATCCCTGGGAACCTTAGCCCCCCATCAGGATGATTAAATACTGAAGATTGTGCTTGGGGCTCTGCAGTCACCAAGGAGGAGACAGCTGATGGGGCACACATGGTGTGCGGGTTCAGCAACTCCATCCAGGCTGTGTAACCCAGGCACAATCAAAGCCTCTTGGCTTGTTCCTGTGTCCAGGCAGAGCCAATCCCATCCCATCCCATCCCACCCCAGCCTCTTTGCTTGGGGCCTCTGCAATGTCAGACATTACAGCAGCTCGTTTGTGAGCTTCCTTTCTTCCAGATAATGCCACTTGAAGCTCCCCCAGGGATGGATTAATGGGTCACTGCAGACCTGCAGCCTGGCGCTGCTTTTCTGGAGAGACTTTCCCCGTACCGGCTGCGACTGTTAGAGCTGTCACACCTCCAGGGCCCGATGAGGCATGGGTGACCTTCAGAAAGGCAAACGGGGACCTGCGGTGAAGAGAGAGAAGCACATCGTGGAGCTGCCTGTCCCTGGTAGGGCCCAGGGAGCACTGGAGGAACAAGAGGTCTCATGGACATCTGGGCTGCCAGGAGGCTTGGTGTCGATGTCTTCAGATAATCCCAGGGCAAATTCACTTCTATTTATAGCTGGAGCTGTCTAGACTAGAGCAAGATGTCTCAGGTGCCTGAGTGAGGGACCACCCTAACCAGAAATGCAGGTGGGAGAGCCTGGGCAAAGTAAGAGGAAGAATTTGTTGAGGATCAAATCACACTGGATGGATGGAACCGGTGGGTCTCCGACACGGTCCAAATCTGCTGTGGGAGGAATTCACCCAAGATTCACCTCTAGGGCTCTCCGTTGTATCAGTCGAGGTGGCACAGGCTCCCAAGTCACGGGGTGCCACCAGGCAGACACCTACCTCCCTGGGTCGCACCGGTCCCGGCTGGATGCTCCTCAGACCTCCAGGGCTGGGCAGGACCTGCGGTGGCCCCAGGAGGGTGAAGGGCTGAGGGCAGTACCCAGAGGCAGCACAGTTGATGACAAGCTCCACATCGTTCATGAAGAGGCCATGGGGCAGACTTGGGGCAGGTTTCATCCTCCAGTCATGGTGCAGCAGGAGTCCTGGGGAAGGGCAACCCTGGGAGAAATGGTCCAAGCTGAAGCCTTGCTAGGGAGGGGACACAGCGTTTGCGTGGTTAAAGCCAGGCACAACCGGCCAGAGGAAGGGCAGATAGGAGAGGCTGAGGGAGCTGGGGGTGTTTGGTCTGGAGGAGGCTGAGGGGAGACCTGATCACTCTCTACAATGACCTGAAACGAGGGTGTAGGTAAGTGAGGGTCAGCCTCTTCTCCCTGGTAACAAGCAATAGGACAAGAGGAGATGGCCTCAAGTTGCGCCAGGAGAGGTTTAGATTGGATATTAGGAAAAATTTCTTCACCAAAAGGTTTGTCAAGCACTGGAACAGACTGCCCAGGGAAGTGGTGGAGTCCCCATCCCTGGAGGCATTTAAAAGCCGTGTAGATGTGGTGCTTAGGGACAGGGTTTAGTGGTGGGCTTGGCAGTGTTAGGTTTGTGGTTGGACTCAATGATCTTAACGGTCTTTTCCAACCTAAATGTTTCTATGATTCTATGATTCCATCTTGTGGGGTCCCCACCTCTGAATGCCATCAAATGAGGGTGTGATTTAGCCATTAGAGGAGTTGTAGGCTCAATACAGGACCAAAACAATTATACCTAGGAGGTCAGAGGGACTTACTGGCTTTTTCTGGTCCTAAACTCCCTGAATAGGAATCATGCTCTGCCTCAAGGAGCTCAGAGTCTAAATCATTAATAAATCCATATTTATTGTCACAAAGGGCCCATATTATTATTATTATTTTATGACAGAATAATACAAAATCCAGGAAGACTTGAGTAAGGGAGAATTGCTTTGTAAATGTTTGCAAAACACACTTTTATCACAGAGGCTTATATTCTGCTCTTTCTCTGCCTGCCTGTTTGCTGCCTCTAGTCAGCTAGAGTATGCTGACCACTTCCTATGAGCCTCAACAGAGACATTAAAATGTCAAAAATGTTTTATTCTTGCAAGAAAATCTGAGAAAGGAGAGAGAGACCCACACTTAGGCTGCCATCAAGAGAAAGTCTTCAGCGTGACCTCAGCCCCGTTTCCAGACAATGAAAAGACACACACGCACAAAAAGAGAAAAAAAAATAATCACACCTCACAGGTTATTTGAGGTATGAGCATGATCCTGAAATGCAGCACAGGAGGACCCTTTTCAGGGATGAAGACCTTGAGATCAGCAGGGCTGCAAGCGGTATGGCTGGTGGGACCGCCGGAGTCAAGGTGGGTTGTGTGGGGTGGGATGTGTGAGTCCCCATGATGTGCTGCACCCCAGGAAGGAGGAGAAGGTCTTTGCAGCCTGGAGCAGCAGTGCCTGGCCTGGAGAACAGCCCTGACCCCTGGGTCAGGCTCAAACACCACAGGGATGTTGGGAAGGGGTTGGTTTTGAGGAGCCATTCCTCATGTGTGTGCAGGCATGAGCCACTCAGCTGTGTCACCAGCAGGTCTCCACCAGTCTAGGACCCTCTCCAGACTTAAGGCAAGTCAAAACTGCAGGGGAGATGTGCTGGGCCAAGTCTTGGTCAAGACTTGTCTTGCTCATTTCCAGTCCACGAGGACTTCAGGGCAGAAGAAGGAGACCTGTAAGTCTGGGGTTATCAAAGCACAGGAGCTGAGATGTTTTCAGGGCTTGGTGGGAGATAACAATCATTTTCAGATGTGGGTTCTCCAATCTTCAGGGCTTCCCCATTGCACAGGCAAATCCCTTTTGGGTTCAGCCATTGTGAGCACCTGCGGTAGCACCAACCAAACAGGTATGTGTTGGGGAGGTGGTGCAGTGGGCAACTCTTGAAAAGTAGATCTGAGCAAATAATGCCAAACCTAGAAGGATTTGTCCTTTTTCAGAGCACTCTGCTTGCAAAGCACGTGCATACTTAGAAAGAGCTCCAGGGTGCATTGCAAAATCTACCACATTTGGAGTAGGTTTCGAATACTTCAACCTCTCTTTAATGATACTGCCCAGGAAATGACAAAGATCTCGAAAAACAAACAGGCTGGATTCTGGCTTGGTCCACGTCAAATAGTTGCACAGATTTTTTTTCACGCAGCTTGCTGAATCACAGCAAAACACACAACATCCCGCCACAGCTTTTCTTGTTTCTCTGACACTTCTGGCATGAAAATCGGATGCTGCGTAAGATTCCAAGGCTCAATTACATCCAGGTTTGCCCCACACTAGAGGAATCTGGTTTTGATGTCACTGCTTTCGAGTTTATCGATGACAGCTACATGGTGATTTTAGAAAGAAGCTTCCCCTGACACTTGGTACTTCTGCCTTGGGGGCATGTCCTCTGCTTCTGCAGTGACCTCCTGGTACATGTGGGTGGATGCTGACAGGGAGGTTGCAGATGAGGCTATTTTCACTGTGAAAATCTTTGTCTAAATACCTTAGCCACACGGCATGGTAGAAATAGATGGGTTTTGATTACTCTGTATGCACCATCTTAGGTGTAAGTGCAGAGCAGGGATTTCTCAGAGCTAAGAAAACTGCACTAGGGAAAAGAAAATAAAACATTGGTGTTCTTCCAGCGGTTAACGAGTAAATATTAATCTGTTTTGAATTTTTGGTACAGGAGACATTTTACAGGGTTATAACTTTTAAAACAGAAAATGGGGAGCCTTTGTGTTAAACCCAGGTCATACATGAGAGGAGGTTACACTTGAAAGGAATCCACATTAGATTTATTAGTATTTGCTTTAAGCCACAGTGAGAAGGGAGACCCAGGGGTAAAATCAGAGGCGTCTCTAGAAATCACTTCGTTCTAACCTGGGCCTGCAAACAGCAAAATGCAATGTTTGGGATTATGTAGTGTTTTTGTGAAAGCAAATCTTGCAGCTACGAGTCACGCATGGAGCCAGGCTGGCACCTGAACAACATGCGGCTGCATGTTTCAGCCCAAAGCAAAACACCAGGACTAGGGTCAGCAACAGGAGCCCTCCAGTGTTGAGGCATGTTTGGATGTAGGATTTGATTCAGAGGAGCTCTACCTGCAAGGGACACAGCGGGAAATAGCATCAACCTTCAGGGAGGTGGCATGGGGCCCCTGATGGGATGCAGAGATAGAGCAGGCAGGGAAATGCAGTGTGGGAGCAATGAACTGCAGATTCAAGCAGGGGAAGCTGAGCCAAACATCTGGTCCAGCATCCGTTGAAGCTGCTCTGCAGCCTGCAAGTGGATTTAGAGTAACCACAGAGCAGTGCCAGGGGCTACATGGGCCCATGAATTCCCCAAAACCAGGTGATGTTGTGGCACCAGCTCCTCACACAAAGGAGAAACGTTAGAGGTGCTTGCAGCCCACTGATGTGATGTCCCACCGACGCGGGTGACAGGACAGTCTGGCATCCCCTAGAATTCCCAAACCATTGCAAGTCCCTTATGTATGCATGTGCTTTGCATTCCCTTGCTGGGGCACAGCAGAGGCATGGGGACGGGAACAAGGGCAACGAGTTATGTGCATGTCTTCTGCAGGGCTCTCCATATAGAGCCAGCAATGCCTGGTATCACAGAATCACAGAATTGATTTGGTTGGAAGAGACCTCTGGGATGATCGAGTCCAACCTTTGCCCCAATACCACCAAGTCAACTAGACCATGGCACTAAGTGCCACCTCCAGTCTTTTCCTAAACACCTCCAGGGATGGGGACTCCACCACCTCCCTGGGCAGCCCATTCCAACACCTCCATACCTCCAGAATCAAGGCTGCTGCTTTGTTTCGGCAACACAGGCTTGGCTGGATGGTGGAGAGGGATCTCCCAGCAGGGCAGAGACCCCAGGACAGTGTGGTATGAGATGTCCCAGGGAAGCTGATCCATCTTAGCAGGAGCTAAGGGCCAAGAGTAGCTGGGGCATGCAGCAGGGCAGGGAGCCTGCTCTGAGGCAGCCCACATCGGGGCCCAGCAAGGCTACCGGCAAAGTCCCTTGGAGGGTCACAGCACCGCGTTCTGCAGGGCTGAGTCTGGGCTTGAGTGCTGGACCCTCCTCAGATGTGGTCAGCACTGCAGCAGAGCCAGGGAGCTGTTGCACATCCCTGCATCAAGCTGCAGCTCCAATACTATTTATTTGCTCTTTTCCTGGGGGTTTGACACAAAAATGCTGTTACGCTTTGTCCTTCCCCAAGATCTGTTATAAAATGCCTGTCTTTCCTGTTGTCCTGAAAATCAGTGGCACGCCAGCAAAGCGTTGGGCTCAGAAGCCTTCATCTAAGCACTTGGGCTTATAAACCTGTGTGCAGAAAACTAGAGTCACAAATGTGGGAATTCCTTACTGGGAAGCGAGTGAGAGGAGGCTGCCAGTTCCTATCAGCCATCAGTTGTTGGGTGCATGTGCAGTAGATACTGATTTCCTCCAGGACCTTCACACATCAGCCTGGGTGAAGCAGCTCATTAAAAGCAACTAATTGCTGCAGTCAGTTGTGACATGAATTTTTCAAGGTTAATTTAGTTTAGCACTGAGAGTCCTCCATTTATCTCCAAAGAGGGTGAACCGCACACACCACACAACCACCTCTCTGCTGCATCACTCTTCTGTGGATAGACTGTCCAGGATGGGGAGTTCCAATTTGGAGCATCCTCAGGGACTGCTAAGAGGGAGGACACTGAGCTGTGATGGGGAAACCCAGCCCAGAGGATGCAAAGCATTAGTATCACGATGGCAGGGTGACCAACACGCCAGCTCGGTTTGTGCTTGATGCAGGCATCAGCTTTGCTTTGTCTTGAGATGAGCAATTCCTTCAGAAGTCCTTTTAATCATTTACCTGAGCTTGCAGGAATACTGGGGAAAGCAGAGTCTGAAACGTGTTCAGACTCAGATGTGTTCAGTAAAACTTTCCTGTTCACTTCCCTTATCCCATTTTCCCTTCGCCATGGAGTTTCCATAAGCAAATCTCCCTGTCTGATGGACTCCCAGATGGTATTAAAGGCAGCAGTAAGTATCTTTGGGGGAAAAGAGACATTTGCTGGAAATGTGACGGTGCTTGGTGGTGGAATCATTTTCTGCTCCCTTGCAGATTAAAAGCAAGACCAAGGAAGAAAGCAAGAGCAATGTCTTTTTCTGGCATGGCATTTCAGATCCAGCTGTGGGGGCCTGTGCCGGCATTTGCTATCTTCTTTGTGAATGACTGCACAAAACAGGTTGTGCAGGGGTTTTGGTACTGTGGGACACCCAAGGTAAGGCCTCTGCCCACTGGCCACGGAAGAGCAGTGGGGACTGCTGTCCATCAGCATGTCCACTCACCGTGCATCAGCAGCCATGTGCCCCGTGGAAGGAATCAGCTGCAGAGCCCAACCTTGCCCAATTTCGGGTGTGCCAGGGCCTAGAGTTAAGGCACAGGGAGTGCCCTGAGCCCCAGCATCCCCATGCCCTGCAGCGGCACGGTGGGCTGCTGGTCCCGGCACGGGGCTGACCCCTTCGCCGAGGTGTGCGTGGCCCCAAGGTGCAACACAGGAGGGGAGCACGTGGAGCTTCATTTGTCCCACCTGAGCAAAGGCTGACTTGGCACCCACCGTTGGGCGAGGAAGGGAAATAGGCTGTTTAATGAACGTATCCTGTGTTTACGGAGGACCCGCCAGCTACGACAATGCAGATGTTTCCTGTCTCCCTACATCTGCAAACATCCATTTGCTGGCTGAAAGCTGTTCCTACCATGAAGCTGTGCATTTGGGCTTCGGTTCTGCAATCGCAGACAGCGACTGAGCTCCAGTGACTGGGGACGTGTCCAGGCAGTGACCGTCTCACCCTCTCTGGGGGTTAATGCCGGTCTGCGGCCGGTCCGGCACTACACGTCCAGGAAGGAAAACCGAGCTCAAAGGCCAGTGCAGGCTTGGCTGCCCTGTGGCATGACGCAAGCCCTCCTGGGGAGGGACGGGGCCGTGCAGAGTGCAGCCATCCCTGTGCAGGACGTGGTGCTCTGCAGGTAGGCAGGAAGATCCCACGTGTCAGCAGGATGGAAGGATGTGTCCGTATTTACTGTCCACCCTTGTTGAGTCTCTGCCTTTTCCTTGTCTGTCCAACAGCCCTCTGCCCCCCACTACCTGGACCCCTGGAGTTCAGTGTTGCCATCTCTTCTGGCTAAAGGTTGGAATTTGGAAGCAGATAAAATCGAGGTTCAATCCGTTTTTTGTCTTGACAACCTCCTGGCAAGGCCAGGTGAAAACCCTCTCCCTTTCTTCCCTCTCCCTTTCTTTGCCTGAACAAGCCACTGTGCAGCAAAGACACCAAAGAGCAGCTGTAAACACATAAGGCAAACTGAGGAAAGGCTTGACTGTAGCCCAGCGTGAAGGACACTTCAAATGGGACTCCTGGGCACTGGTCTCTTTTCTCTAGGATGGGTCATGTGCACAAACTCAACCGTTTTTCTAGTCTCAAGATGAGGGTCTGGTCTGGGGCTGTGGCTCTGACTAGCCAGATACACGACCAAGGAGTCATGGACCAAATCTCCAGGCAAGGTGGCATCAGTCTGGACTCTTCCACCCAAAGACTGGTGGTGGGAAGCTCCCAGAGAGGATTCCTTGCTGTGCCACCTGCGAGTCCTTGCCTCTGGGAGGTTCACAGGCCACAGAAGTCAGAAGGAGAGGCAAGTCCTTTTATCACTCCCCTGAGCAAGGCTGGTACACTCAAAACACAAGTTCTGAGGTTCAGAAGCACCTCTGGAGGTCTCTGGTCCAACCCGTACTTCAAGTGGGGCCAACATAGATCGGTTAGCTGAGGACTGTGATCAGTGTACCTCCAAGGATGGAGATCCCTCAGCCTCACTGGGTCCCTGTTCCAGAGTCCGGCCACTCTTATGCTGAAGGGAATTTTTTGGGTCACATATCATCAGAATTTCCCTGTTTGTGACTTGTGTTGCCTCTTGTCCTTTCACTGTGCACCTCTGAAAAGAGACCATCGCTGTTGTCTCTATACCCTCCCAACAGGGATTTGAAGACAGCTGGCTACCAGAGCCCCCTTTCACCTTCTCCAGGTTGAAGAAACCCAGCTTTCTCAACCTCTTCTCATATGTCCAGGCCCCTAACCATCTCAGAGACTCACCACTGGGCTGTCTCCAGTTTGTCAGTGTCGTTCTTGTACTGGGCCCCCCCCCAGTTGAATACAGTTAATTCAGAAGTGGCCCCTCAAGTGCCGTATAGAGGGGTACAATTACTTCCCTTTCTTGATGCTCTCCAGTCTTCCTCAATTACGTGTGTGGAGTGTCCTGGGAACCACAAGTGTGCAGAGGACCATGATGGGACCATGGCACATGCCACTCTGAAGCCACCTCCTCTGAGGAAGGGCATAAGGGGTGGTTTGCTTTTAACCTATTCAGCATCAATGAGTCTCAACACTTTTCTCTAAGTGGAAAAGTGTGAGAAGTCTTGCAGCAAAGAAGTCCTATTTTCATCCCAGTTTGCGACGAAAAGCCAGGCCAAACAAGGACACCGAGTGGAATGGAAACAGTGACTGTTTTGCTTTGCTTTGCTTTTTTAATAGCAAAAAATCCCGCGCTCCCTATTCGCCTTCATCTCCTTTTTCTTTCCAATCTTGCCAGCTTTCCAAGAATCTCAAGCTGTTTTGGAGCCTGCGGTGGACTTTCCCCTCTCTGCTGTAAGGGCTCACCACCATGTGCACCAACTCGTTGCACAGGGCCCCTCGTGTTGTGTCTCCCTCGAGGTGTCTGAGTTTCTTGGGTTGTTGCCACCTGGGTTTCATTCAAATTGCAGAGCTGCAAAGGGAGAGGCCCTGGGCAGGGTGGGGGGGAGTCCTTTTTTGTCACCTGTCTCAGAAATGCCAATGAGAGGGCACCCTGCAGCCCCAGGAGAAGGGAAGGGGGTACTAGATCCACTCATGGACATGTCAACTGGTGCAATGTGGTCGAGTTGACTCACTGCGAGAGGAGAAAGCATGCAAGCTCAGGACACGTGCGAGCCACCTCCCCAGGTGGGATATTAATGGTCCATGGGATGGGAGAGCCAAATCCTCCCCCCTACTGAGCACGGTGCCTATTTGGTGGGGTGGAGCTGGGGCAGAGCGAGCAACGAGCCTGCTCCCACCCATGCATGCAGGACTCAGGACTGCTCCAGTTTCTATCACGCTCTGTCCAAGCCCTTCCCAAGGGATGAAAACGAAATGCAATGCCAAGAGACCTCTCTCTCCCGTCCCTCACGTGGGAGGAACCTTGGACAACAGATCGTTTTGCTTCTGCCATGGTTTCTTTGTCTCCTCTCATCACAAACCCAGGCAGATCACAGGAATGGCTCCTGATCGGAGCAGAGTGCAGCTGGTCGAGCCCTCATGGCCAAGATTTGCTTTGCAAAGCTGCTGTCCTCCAGAGAAACTACTGCAGCCGACCGTCTTTTCTTATCTGCACTGCTTCACTGCTAACAAAGCTCAGCTTTTGGAGGGGCATAGTAGGCTCTGAGCTGATGGGGGGCTTTTAGTTCCAAGTTTTCCTCTTGTGCCCCCTGAGCTACAGTGATCTCCTCCCTGGCTCTTTGGTTTCTTTCTCCAGTGACAAATCTCTGGAGAGGGAGGTGTCTGGGCATAATTAAATCCTCACCTGAGCTGACCTGTACACTTTCCCTAATGCAATGTGCCAGGAGCAAATATTTCCTCTGATGTCTCATGCTAGAGCAGGTTCTGGGTAAGGATGCCACCCTCGGTGAAGATTTCTACCTGCACTATTTCAGATGAACTTTCTTCCTGCCAGCATGGAAACGTGGATGCAAATTCCCTCCCTGCAGACTGAGCCAGTGGACTCTGTGGAGCAGAATCACTCTCTCAGCCCTCTCCAGTCCCAGTCAGGACCAGCTAACCAGCAGAGCAGGCTGGTCTGGGGGCCACAGGGAAGGCTGGCTTGTCACTAGTGGACCCAGGTGTCACCTGGGACAGCCCCTCCACTTCTCCATGCCTGGTTTCTCTAGATCCCAGGAGGACACAGGATTCAGAGCAGGGTTAATCCCCTCCAGCAGTCCCAGAACAGGCATGTTGGGTACTTGGTGGACAGTTTCACACTGTGATTGAGCCCAGAGAAGTTTGTCCTTGTGGCCCTTTGTCTCTGTAGGGCATCCAGGACCCTGGCCGGGGATGCAGGATGGGGATGCTGCAGCACAGGCTGCTCTGTCCCTTGGTGTCCTGGGGTGACACACATCCCTTGGGGTCCTTCCCATTGGAGCGGGGACCACTGGCTCCAGGACAGCTGTGGACCTGTGCTGTGCATCTGGAGCTGTGGAGCTACAAACTCTGCTGGATGCTGCATGGGTAAAGATGGAGAGGGGCAGGGATTGTACCCCAAATCGTTCATTTGCCTACCAAGCTGTGGGACAGCGTCAACCAGCTCCAGCCCTCCCTGCTCACCAGCCATCCTGCCTGGAGGAGCACTGCCTGGCAGTGGGAGCAGAGCCCCGGCACCCTGCCCCAGTGCTGTCAGGCACACCGGGCTGGACATGGAGGATGCCCCGAATGCCTCAAAACCAGAAGAGGTGAAAAAATCATGGGGACTGAAGCCAAAACTGGACAATTTAGCCACTGTTCCTGGAAATGCCTACTCGGAGCCAGGCCTTTGGGCTGGTGGGCTCAGCTTCAGCCCCCACCTGCATTTCCCACTCTCAGCTGTGCAAACCCACACGTGGTGATGGGAGATGTGGGGAATGGAGCTCTGAGACAGCACTGCTGACGCGTCCCCGACAAAAGCGGGGGTTAGCTTCAGAGCAAAGGCCACAGTGAAGCAAACAGGAGGGAAGTAATTGGGAACAAGAGACAAAAGTACAAGTGGAGCCCTGTGGTCTGGCAGCGGGAGTGCTATGCTGGGAAATTCCTGATTTATTGCAAGAGATCTGGCAGAGTGAGGAAAGAGGGGAACAGGGCTCTGGACAGAGTTTCTAAGAAGCGGCTACTCCCCAAGTCTGTTCCCTGAGATTTTCTGTGTGATGGGGCAGAGGGGGTGTGGGGGCCTCCGGGCTGCCCTGCTCCCTGAGCTGCAGCCTGAGCGGGGATCCAGCACCCCACGGTGGGTGTCCCTTGGGAAAAGCTGGCTGCAAAAACAAACCTGACAATTTGTGGTGGGGAATTTCAGAGGTGGGCAGATGGGACAGCCACCATGTTTTTCTTCAGCTTACTGGCTCTGTGGCAGCCAGCGTGCCCTGACTGTGCTTGGCTATCCCAACCTGGGGAGCACGGTGAGTGTAAATATCCAACCCTCTCCAACAGTCTAGGGACTTTGAGCAGCTGAGTGTCCCAGCAGAGGCAGGAGTCCTGGCCTGGTGGGTGTCCATATGCCGGGTGGCTTGGCTAAAGCACTTCTTGTGCACTAGGGAGTAACCCTGGAGACCCCTTTGGAGAAACGCACAATTCCCATTCCCAGGGAAGCCCCTGCCCTCTCCAGCTCCCAGAGATCCCTTGGACTCACGGCTGCTGTGCCGGGAGGACTGCAGCAGCCCCATCCTGAACTTGGGTCATCTCCTCCTGCTCCATCATGTCACACAGCCCTGTTGAGGCTGAGATGTGCTGTGATGAAGCCACGGCTGCACAGGGACTCTTCTATGCCCCACAGAGGTACCTCCTGTCAGCAAAAGGAGGGTGGTTTGCTTCGGCTGTCCCGCCAGGACACCAGCAATGGGACAGTGGTGCCAAGTGCCCCTGGCTGTGGGACAAGGCTGGGCAGGACTGTCCTCCCCCCTCCCCGGGGCTCTGCAGCACATGACAGGGACCAGCCCAGCAACCTGGCCGCCTTCCCGCACAGGGCTCGTGCTGGCTCCCATCCTTCTGGCTGCTTGGGCCCCTTCCAAAAAATGTGCAGTGAAAGTGTCACTACTGGGGTCCCCAGGGAAATAAGAGCATTGATTCAGGCTTATAAGTGACATCCTCACTTAAAACATATTAACCTTCTGGCTCCTCCTGCTCCCACTTGCCTGGGAGCAGCAGGGCTCTTGATGCAGGATCCCAGTCCCAACAGGGCTGATTTTGTAGGTATTTTGGTTCAGCACCCTCTGAAAATTGGGGAGGGAGTTCCTGTGCCTCCAGATGGGCTCCCAAAATCAGTGGGAGTTTGCTGGAAGTGTGATCTCAGGAGCTCAGACTTCAGTCTGCTTTACCCCATCCCAGGCACGATGCTGGGGAGACATCTCAGGTAGGAATGGGCTCTGCTCCTCCTGTGGGTCTGTTCCCCAGTGTGCAAGGGGACCTGCTGGGACCGCATGTCCTGGGGCTCCTGGATCCATCCCCAGTCCCACTACACATCCCTGGAGCAATCCCCTTCCGAGCTGGGGGAGCCAGCGCTGCCGAGCAGGAAGGGCACAGAGCTGCTTGCCCAGGAGAGACAGGAACGTGCTGTGGGTTTTCCCCTTCCTACCTCCGTGCACAGGTTGCTCGCAGCTCTTGCAACAGGCTCAGCACTTTGCAAACAGGATTTAGCCACAACCCAGAAGGTATTACTGAAAAATCAAACAACAAACACATTCTTCTCCTGAATTCCTGGGCTCCTTCTGCTTCTGACCTCCTGGATGGACCCTGGCAGCCCACGTGCCCAGGGAAGGGTTGGCTTGTTTTCCTGCAGCCTCTGTGCGTGCGAGGTCCCACCCCGGTACGTGCAAAGCCTCCCGGGTGGCCGAAGGTTGCTCTGCAGAGCTGCACGCCGGGTGACCTGCGAGCCCGGCCGTGCTGCCCGCAGGCAGCTCAGTGCATGAACCGGCTGCCAGGAAACCATGGGCAGCAGCGCTGGGCAGGTCTCACTTCTCCATTTAAAGGCAGGGTGAAGCACGAACCTCACTCACCTGCCCTTCATTCCTAGGCAAGTCCTTTCTTGGCTGGCTTGCTTGAAGGATTCAGTGAGCTTGGGGGATCTCATGCTGGGTTGCTGAGCCCCGGTGCCTGTCCCTGCTCCTCAGCTTGGGAATTGGGGTCTGCCAAGCTCTTTGCATTGCCTCTTGCTCCTCATGAAAGCCTTCATCCTGCAGAGGACACAGCCACAAACGAGAGGGTGGAGGGGACCCAACGGGCACAGCTGAGCCATGGATGCACAGAGCTGTGCCTCCTGCTCCACCATGGGCCATCGTGATGTTCAGGATGAGTTCTGGCTTCAAATGTGCCCCAGACCCTGGTGCTTGTGGCCAGGCAGAAGCCTTAGGAACAGGTTTGCTCCACAGTAGCAAACCATCCAGCCCAGGGCTCCTGCAGCCGAGGCACAGCCCCTCTCTCCTGCTGCAGGTGATCCGGGTGGCAAGCCAAGGAGAGAATGAGCCTTGGAGAAACGCGTGTGCCTCGCAGGCAGCCCATCGTGGCAAGTTTTCACATGTTTTTCCAGTCCAAAAAGCTGCCAGAGGTTTCCATCCCGGGAAGCCCATTTGTGAGCAGTGGCTGTACGTAAATAAGAACGGGAATGGGTGGGTGGCAGGGAGTTCCCATGAGGATCAGGATAGGAGGCCCTGGAGAAGGGTCCAACATGGCATCGGGGCTCTGCCAGCACCGCTCCACCCATTGCTCCTCTGCTGCGGGTTGCACACAACTGCAGTTTTAGGGGAAGGGAGATTCCCCAAGCTCGGGGCAATACCGAGCAGCTAGAAGGGATCTCAACAGCGAGAAAGGCAGGGAGGTGGGGAGAGAGGCAGCAGGGAGAGGCAGGATGGGGAGCAAACCGCTCAGCAGGCAGCAGGGTGGCAAGGAGCATACGGGCACCCTGTGCTGCCCGTTCTCTGCCCCGAAGCCGACTTCAGCCAGCACCCCTGCTTGTGTTCGCCTGGACACTTACCCTCTATCCCTGTATCCAGGGAATATAGACCCTATAGCCGCTCCAGCCACCCTGTAAATTGAAAACCAAAGGGATTAGGGTCCAGAGAAGGGCAACGAAGGTGGTGAAGGGTCTGGAGCACAAGTCTGATGGGGAACGGCTGAGGGAGCTGGGGGGGTTTGGTCTGGAGAAGAGGAGGCTGAGGGGAGACCTGATCGCTCTCTACAATGACCTGAAAGGAGGGTGTAATGAAGTTCAGGCTGGCCTCTTCTCCCACGCAACTAGTGACAGGACAAGAGAGCACAGTCTCAAATTGTGTCAGGGGAAGTTCAGGCTAAAAATGAGGAGACATTTCTTTACAGAAAAGGTCATTAGGTGTTGGAATGGGCTGCCCAGGGAGGTGGTGGAGTCACCATCCCTGGAGGTGTTTAAGAAAAGACTGGAGCCAGCACTTAGTGCCATGGTCTAGCTGACATGGGGGTGTTAGGGCAAAGGTTGGACTCGGTGATCCCAGAGGTCTCTTCTAACCAAATCGGTTCTGTGACTCTGTGGATATACAGGCAGCATCAGCTCAGGGCTCTCCATATGTCCTGGCCTTGGTAAAGGTTGGAGTGGAAAACGCTGGCTGCAACTCAGCATCTGGCTTTTCCAGAGCTCAGCAGATCAGGGTCAGGCCCCTACCCTTCCCTTGGCTCTATCCTAGCCTTGACCAGCCGGTGCTGTGGGGTGCAGAGGGATCTCAGTGGCCTGCACCACCCCAGGAGCTGAATTTCTCATGCAAGACCCTATAGAGATGCTTCATGGGCTGCACCCAGACTGCAGCTCATCAGGGAAGCAGAAGTGAGCTGACACTCTCTGAGAGCTGCTGTGTTCCTTGGGACCCATTGCCGAATATTTAGTTTTTGCATTGCTTCATCTTGGCCAGACTTTTATGGCCAGCTGGGGACTTGGGCTTGTTCTGAACTCTTGTGCCCTGTGCATAGTTTGAATTTCCTTGTTGTGATTCAGGGGACATGCTGAACTCTGTGGAAGCTAGGGGATGGTACTTCCGTGCACTCCTTGCTTCCCTGAGCTGCATGGACATCTCCATGGATGCCTGGAGGGCTTCCCCAGGGCCCCTCGGAGTGGGAGGGGGGCACAGTGGGCAGCTGGTCCCACAGAAAAGTACCTGCATGAAGTGACCCAGGGCCATATATAGCCCCACACTCCTTGCAGCCTTCAGACCACAGCAAGATTTTTGGGGAGTTGCAGGCATATCCCCTGCCCTGGTG
>NW_009611363.1:0-11148 GCF_000690535.1 Cariama cristata
AGGCGGTGGCACAGGGAGCTCCCCCACCGGCCCCGGGCCACCCGGTCCCGCCGTGCAGCCTGGCCCCAGCACTAGGCAGGAACAGCTCAACAGCTTCATTGTTATTATCGTTATTATTGTTGTTATTACGATTAACTCCCTCGCAGATTGCTCTGTGCGGCATCGCCGCCTCCCCCTCCGCCCGCGGCGAGGAGGGGAAGCCACCCGAGAAAAGCGTGGGGCTGCCCGGGAGCCGATGCCTTCCTCAAACCGGGCTGGGCGTTTCCAAAGATTTTGTTCTACACGTACCGGTATTTTTATTAAAACGTCGATGCAAGAAGGTGCCTGAGAGAGAAAATCTTTGCCTAAAGAGAGAGACAGAGTCTTTCTCCCCTTTCATTAGAGCTTTTTAAATTTTTTTTCCTCTTTTTATTTTCTGGAGCTGCCTTAGTAAGGCATTTGGCAGATTTAACGTTGCAAAGGAAACAAAAAAAGTAATTACATTTTTGGAAAACAATAATTACACGATACAATCGGTATAACAGTAAGCGAAACACAGCAGCGGGAGTCAGAAACAATATTCTAACCATGGAGATGGGCTCCGCCGCTGACTCAGCGGTTTTGAATACTCCAAATTATCCTTACATCGGATTTCTGTAGCGTAGTTCAGCTGCAGTCTACTGGCTTTTAAATTAAAACATATCAGATGAGGCATGTATTAGCGCCTAAGAAAAAAAAAAAAGCAGGTTTCCCAAGGTAAAAATAATTCTGGTGGATCAGAAATATTTCATGAGCCCTGCTTCCCTATTTGTATGTAAAGTAGAGGAACCGCGTTTGCAGCGGCAGCCCGGCTGCCCCCGCTGCCCGGTTATTGATGCCTTTGGCGGAGGCGGGAGCAGCTCCCTCGCATCTGAATTGCTGCAGCACCTGTCACCTGGAGAAGTTGTGACTTCACATGCCCCACGGCTGTGACTTCACGTTGGGGTACATTACTCCATCACCGAGCCGTTTTAACATAAACACCCCCTCCCTCCCGACATTCTATCCCCGCCTTCGGTTTGCTCGACTTTTGCACGAGTATTTGGGATATCAGACAAATTGTGCATGTGTATTTATTTTTTTCCTAATTTAACCATTTTTTCCCTATTTTTTCCCAATTGACTCAATTTTATTTTAATCGAGAGCCCTTAGGATTACTTGTAATGATATGAATGGTTAAGGTGGGAAAGGTTCAAGGCTGAAAAATGCTCTCTCCTCAGACATCCTGCAGAAACAACCATGCAGAGTGTAGGTCTTATGTAGATGGCAAGAAACCATAGGACTGTTGGTGTAATGTGAAGCATACGTGAAATCTAGCATTTGTTAAATCAAACCTTCATTTTGCTTCCCATTAACTGCCAAATCAAAAAGAAAAGGAAAAAAAAGACAAAAAAGGAAGAGACAAGAGGAAAAAAAAAACCCCAAACTTTGCCCCAAAACGCAGATTCCTACCACTGAAACGTGCGTATCTCAGAGAAAAGTTTTCAGCTGTGCCATGGCTCAGCCCCGGTTCTGCTCTCGGGACTCCTGAATTCTTAGGGAATAGGCGCACAAGCAACGACGATGACAACAGAAGCAAATATGAAGGTCCTCATCTCCTGCTCCTTTGAAAACAAACCAGCTCTATTTTTTGTTGGGCAACCCCAGACAGAAGTGGCAACTAAAGCTTTAAACCCTTTGGAAATTCCTTTCTGATTTAAGAGGGCCAGGGGGCTTTCGTCCTCTCCCTGCTGTTGGTTATGGGAAAGGGCAACAAAAGAGGTAAAATGCCTTCTCCAACTAACTGGATCAGCGTTTCATATGCTTCAAAGGGAAACCAAGAGCTAATCCGAAAATGACCACTTTAATGTACACAAACTCATGGCTACAGCAGCAGAACCAAGGGGGATTTTGAACTCCCTAGCACAACAAAACCTTACACTTAATGTCATAATAACAGATATTAAACAAAGAGGAATGAAAGGATCTCACGCTGGTTTTTCTGCATTCTTGAGTCTAATTTAAAATATACAGAAAGAAGATGTAGTTTTGGTCAAACTGGCATGAGAGCCACCTTGTGCCAGTGAAGGGGCTGCAATTATCAGCTTAGAGGCCAGATCCGAGAGGTCTTATTCACTCCTCAGCCCCAGGGGAGCTGAAAGCTGGTATAGGGATGAGGGTGGGACCGATGCGCACCCAGGCAAGGCTGAAAGGGCTGGGAGAAGGGGACTGAGGGGCCCTTGTCCTCTCCTTTGCCCTTCCCCCAGACAGGAAAGGGAGACTAAAACAAAGACAGCAGAGCCCCACAAGCTGCTTTTTTTTTTTTTTTCATTTTTGGAGGCCACTGGGACAGCCCTTCCATTCAAATGGAGCCGGGGTGTTTATGTAGTGTCAGGTTGTGACTCAGCTTCTGCTGGGAGGGGAAGCCTGAGGTGAGCAACAAATATCCTGCATGACAATACGTCCCCAGGGAGAAAATACCTCACATAGAAGGGACCTTCTCCAAAACTGGAATCCAGAAGCTGGAGCCAGACAAATTCAAATCTGAGATAAGACATGTTACAGGTG
Organism: Cariama cristata; assembly: GCF_000690535.1. Lineage (NCBI taxonomy): Eukaryota > Metazoa > Chordata > Aves > Cariamiformes > Cariamidae > Cariama > Cariama cristata. The sequence continues at coordinate 2,566 of NW_009611363.1, forward strand.
ATTAACCACTTGAATAAGCTACTGAGGGCAGCAATGGTCCTGTTCCTTGCTGTGTTTTGGCAGAGGAGTGGATGTCTGCACAGAAGATGTGACGGAGTCTAATCCAAGTGACTGGGCTCAATATAGAGGTAATGTGGTAAAACACGACAGCCTGCAGTATGAGAGAGGTTAGATGAAGCCCTTGCAGCCATGACTCATGAATGACTTCAAGACTTTGTGATTTGGCCCCTTATAAGTATCCATAGTGGTGTTTTGCTGGTATTGGCATTTGGCTGGTATTACTGATATTTAACAGTAGGCAAACTGTCTTTTTGTTGGCTCATATGGAAGACAGCTTCTTTTAATGCTTGTTTATTTTATTTCCAGAGGAACCAGACTTGGCCAGGTGTCAAGAAGACGGGTCTTCTGTGAAGTCACCAGCATCTCTGCTCTCCATAGACCCTTTTCCATCTTTGCAGGGGACTTTCTCAGTGCATGCAGGCATCTCAGGCTGCCAGTATGACAAGCGATGGGAAGGGGTTCCTACAACCAAAGCAGCTGAGGAGACCTATGGATGCTACTCCCATCCCAGAGAAGGGACATAATTGGGGTGGAAGTCAGAGAGAGAGGAAAGCAGTCCTTCTCTCATCCCATGGCAATCACAGGGAGGAAAGTATACCTGAGAATGTCCCATTTATCCCCCTTCAACTCAGAGTGACTCAAGATATTAAATATATGCTTCAGTGTATAAAGACATAGCAGAGAGCACTCCCGACTCTTGCTACCAGCAGGACATGGGTGGCTGATGGATTCTTCCTTCTTAGATCCTCTCTGTGCCTTGTCCTCAGAGGCTTCAGCTGTCCAGGCCACCCTGGCCTTAGAGTCTGGCTCACGGGGAGAAGAAAGGTCTTTCCCGGTGAGACCTTCCTAACCTGAGGGCCTTTGCAAGAGGCCCAGGAAACCTTCTCCCATAATTGTAGGCTGCTCAGCTCAGGGCTATATGTGCAGTGCAATTATCGTTTACCAACCCCATGAGTCCTACTAACCCCCGCAGCACAGCTGCCTCACTGGAGCTAAAGGTTAAGTATTAATTACTGCCTGTAAATCCAAGAGGTCTTCTCCAGGCAACATTGCTAACACTTCTGAGGCTGGTTTTCTGCTGAGTTTTTGAGAAAGAGCTGTCAAATGGAGGTTTCGGCTAACATCACTCCTCAGCCTGTAAAATCATATAGGGGGAAGAAGAATATCTGATATTTGAGGGCTTGAGCTGGGGCTCTCTACCTTCGTTTTCTTTATGGCTCTGGAGTGACACCTGTGCAGCAGCATTTGAAACATTTATGTGCTGTTTTCAGTGAACACCTGCAGAGCGATCCCACTGCCATTTGCAGGGAGTGCTGGCAGGACAGGAGAGGGAGGAATGCTGTAGCTCTTTTTCCCACTTGCAGGTGTAGATTCACACTACTTAATCCTGCAGTGGTCTTTGGGTAGTGCACCCTGGTATTTGGCATCGCAGGGGTGCTCTCCACACACTCCCTGGAATAGATGTTGCTCTGTATCCCCCCAGGGCGTGTAGACTCCTGTTCTGGGCTGACTAAAGATATGATATCAGGTCTTGCAAGGGGAGAAGCCCTACTTCAGAAAGGTCTTCAAGCATCCCATGAACTGCGAGGCAGCCCCAACACCATGATGGCTTTCTTTGTGGTAGGGTGCCCAAGAAATTTAGGAGCTGAGTGGGAAGCTGTGAGGGTGCCCACTTGCCCTGCCTGTCTTCTAAAGGTAGGCTTTAAGTAAAGCTCACAGCCTAGAACACTGACTTTGGAGAAGCTGAGGTGTGTTTCCTTAGTCCTCTTTGCGTAAGGCACGGTGTGGTGGTGTGAGTGTAGTTCTTATCAGGAAGAATGCATTAAAAATTGCAATGGACAGATGGATTCAAAAATAAAAGCGATTCATCTTTGTACACAATTAATTCCTTGAGAGAGTGAGTTAAGTACCTACCCTATTATAAAGCCAGTTGGACTCTCGAGTTAAAAACAACAGGAGGAATTTGAATCCAATAATAAAATTATCGTCATCATCACCTTAAAGGAAATGGTAAATGAAGGCCAGAAGGAGCTTGACCATCTTTCCCAGGCTAATAAAATAATCTTCTAGTTCATTTTGCTTATATCTGATTAACATTGTGTCTAATTGCCATGCTGGTTGCTGTTCCATTGCCAGTATAATTTGAAGCGTTTTACTGTTTTTTTTTTTTGTGAAAATTTGCCCTCATATGAGTCTTGATTTATACATTACTCACTTAGAAGTGTAACTTTTTTTAACCGACATTATACACAATGATTAGTTAAGCCATAAGAAGAAATACTGACATATTTAGGGCCCAAACTTGTCAACATTACACTTTTATTAGTGTGAATACTCATGACATGTTCTCCATGGGCAGAATTTTAGCAGGGCTGCTCATTCATAGAATCACAGAATCAGAGCATTGTTTAGGTTGAAAAGGACCTTTAAGATCACGGAGTCCAATCATAAACCTAGCACAACCAAGTCCGTCACTAAACTGTGTCCCTAGGCACCACGTCTACATGCCTTTTAAATGCCTCCAGAGATTGTGACTCCACCACTTCCCTGGGCAGCCTGTTCCAGTGCTTGACAACCCTTTCAGTGAAGAAATTCTTCCTAATATCTAATCTAATATTCACCTCTTGGCCAGCTTGATGGATTGGTGGGTGTGCTGGCATGGGGATGGAGGTGACAGTGGGGAAACTGGGAACCAGACTGGCATCTGGGAGACTTACACTCTCTTCTGTTACTTCTGTCATAGGGAATAGCTAGGAGGAGATGGGAGCATAACACAGTACACAAGTACCATGCTTTTGTTGTCTGTTTGAGGAATATAATTGATTATAACTGATTAGCACAGGCCCCTGTACTAAGATTGTCCCCAACACACGTGGTGCTCTGGTGTGGATTAAGTTGCAAAGCATGACTTGCAAGATGTTGACACTTCAGAGAAACAAAAGGCACCATGTCCCTTCTGTAATCTACAGTTAGTTCTTCAAATTTTTCTGGTATAGAGGCACTGGGATTAAATTCAGTAGTCTGTGCCCAGTTCTTCTGCACTGAGAGCAATGGGAAACAGCTAGGTGTCTCTCTGCACTTTCAGGTACTTCAGTGTTTTAAAAATCTGATTCCTGTGTGTCTACATCCTTATCTTATGATCAGCCTAACTGACTTGGAAGCGGGTGAAAATTTTACCAAAAATACTCACTGGGCTGTTTCTAAGTATAAGCTAGAAAATAAAGACAAAAGATACTTTGAGTCTATGCTATTCAAGCTTACATTTGTCAGAGGAGCATCTAATAATGCCAGATGGAGAGCTGGATCCTGCAGATGATGACATATGGACAGTCTGCACCCATGGAGTTCGGAGGGACTCCTCACTTTAGGAAAACTGATCCCAGGCCATGGCGTTTGCAGATCTGGACAAAAAGGCTGAGCTGCTAAGGCATTGTGTCATCCCTTGCACCCTTACCAACAGATCCTTCTCTTCTGGTTTTACTGATAAAGTTAATGAGAAGGAAAAATTCTCAAGGAAAGGAAGCAAACCCCACAACCCTGCTCCAAGGTTTGAACCCAAAGTGATGGGGAAGTCATATTTTAAGCTCTGCCTGTGTCCTCGATTCACCTCACTGAGCGAGAAAGCAGTACTGTCACTTCAGATTCCCTCCTTGCTGTCGCCCTGGCAGTGTCCAGGGTGGGAATGGTTGCATGCATCTATTGCTGCATTTCTTCTATGGCTGTGTCACATTTCTCCGGCTGCTTCTCGAAGGGCTTGTTTGTCCCTAAACTCGATGGCCTCCCCCAGACCCAGTCTCTGGTATTCGACATAAATCTTGCTGGCAGATCTCATCCTGGCAACCTTTTCCATAGGGTCCTCTGGACAGACCTGTGGCACCTCAACCATTGCCCTTCGTCCTGTCCCTAAGCGCCTCCTGCGAACTTCCACAAGAGGACTCTGAGCATAGCTGAGCAATGTGATATGTCTTGGCATCCCTGCCTAGGCCTCTTCAAAATGTGCTTCCCCTTGTTCATAGCAATCAGGCCATTTCTGATGATGGTTCAGCAATGCCTCCCAGGCAAGTGAGGACATGATCAGTCCTTCTTCTCCAAATTTTGTTCTGAGTGAGTCAGATAAATCAGCTAGGCAAGGAGAGGCTCTGCAAGTCAGAGAGAGTGGTGGCTTGCAGTGTTTACGTGCCACTCACAGTCCTGCTTGGAGAGAGAGTATTGCTTCTGGAGCCATGCACCCGGGAGCCTCCATGCTGCTAGGGTGCAGGGTGGTATTGCCAACCCCCCAACACCAGAGGCTGTAACTTGTGGAGCATAAGATGGCCAAGATTTGTAATTACTCCCATTTCCTTTCCAGTGTGTCTCCCAGGAAATTAGCTAGACGGCCCCACTGATGTCAGGGCGGTGTCTCCCTACCAGGAGACTTTTCTACTTTTTGGTTTTACCTAAAACTGATAGTAGGGTGGGCAATACAAGTTTCTGTCCTCTTTTAAACATGTCTATCTATATCTCTCTGTGTTGGTCTAGGGCTATGATCTGGTGTCCCTGGCCCTAGAACATTTGATATCTCAGGGCTGGAAGATTGGCAGGCTCTGAATTTAGTGATTTTCATGGGTTCCTTGACTGTAAAAGTAAAGCTGTTGTTGCATCTAGCTGTACTTTCTGCAACACTGTCAATACCTGGAGATACAGTGATGTGTTAGTAACATTATGACGAAGTCCAGAAGTGACTCCTCTGGCAATTATCATGAAGTGGCCACCAAGGTAGGAAGGAGTTTTGATTCCAAAAAAGTAATTTCTCTTTCCATTGTTACTTGATGTTTCAGTCAATCCATTCCTTTTGTCAACAGGAGTCCTGTTAAGGTCAGGCTTTATTTTGTTCACTGTTAAGCACAGGACAGGATATTGTATGAAATGAAGACAAAGAAAAAAGGATGGGGTTTTCCATGATTATTTACTTTTGAGGCAGCAGAAGGCACACATATCCTATCGACTCCTAAAAAAAAGGTCCTCTAGCTAGGCATTTTGCATAGTGATTGGGCAGAGGCTTTACGTGGTTAAGTGTCCACCGAGATGCTTGATCAACCCCAACCACAGCTGAGCATGCTACTCCTCCTCCTCCTCCTCCCGTTGTAATAATACATCTTAGACAGGAGAGCTGATAAACTTCACCAGTTCTGGGGCTTACAAAGACAGAAGAAATTTCCCTGGGAAATGTATGGCCTGCAGATCCCACTCAGACAGCTTACCCCTAAAATAGCCTCTATTTGGGCAGTTCTTGTTAGCAGGAAAAGGCCTTGGGATCAGGCCATCTGGGATCTGGGGTGAGGAGCAGCCTTGAACGGAGGAAGCGGGAGCTTTTGCTGTTTCGCTTATCAGTAGAGCAGTTCTAGCAGGAACGAAAGCCATATGAATGCTGTGCATTTACAGGACACGACATCTCCGTCTCAGGATTGTAGGAGAGTGCTGACAGTCCTCTAGTGAGCAGGGAATCAAAGCACCAAGTTGTTAAAGGAGTTGTCCAAGGTCAAACATCCCTCCCCACACAAAGCTGGAAAGAAATACAACTTTCAAACTCTGGTGTAAACCACTTTTCTCTGCTCCCCCCTGTAGAGTGGTATAGGATTTCCAGTGCACTGGGAGAAATAAGCATGGTATAGACATACAGAATAAAAGGAAGATATCAAAGAGTTTGCACTAGGGTGTGATTTTTCAGGAAGCAAACTACAATCACCTCATAATTATTTTTTAGATTATTGGGTGCAAAGAAGATTTGGTCTGTATCCGTGGATGGAATCATGAATAAAATTTGCTTTAACTAAATCCCACTAATGTACCAGTCTTGTGTGCTTGTATTGCTGATATGAGGAGATAGACTAGTTATAAACTCACTGCTCAAGACATGCAGAAGTTAAATACAAGGATATTGCAAATGCAAAAGGTGAGAATAGAGGTTTCCCATTCAACTTTAATTCCTGCTTGATGTGTGAACTTGCAGTGCCTAAATGGTGGTGGTGGGTGTTTCTTTTGCACTGTTTGTTTTTTAATAATGCAATTCAAATGGGATTGTAAAATCTCCTGTGTTTCATCCCAAATTCACCTGGTAGTAAAAGAAAGTGAGAATATGCATGGAAACAGGTACAACCTGCAAGGCTTGCATTAACCGAAGTGTGTGAAGCACTGGTCACCTGTGTTGCAGAAGGCAGGGCTCCAGCCTTGCGGTCAGTGCCCGTGCTGCCCCTGTGAGGGCTGCAAGTGAGGGGGCCTCCTGCATGCTGAAGTGCTGCTCCCTTTGCAAAGGGCTGGCGTGGCATTCGGCAGCCTCGCCCCCCCTTCTGTGAGCTGTGGATTATGTTTTCTGTGAGGGTCTCCTATCTCTCTATATTGTTCAAATGAAACTCTTTGCAGAGCATTGAAACCTTCATTTTACACAGCCTGGGCTGGCTCTTTCTGTCTGTGGCAACCACCACCGCTGCTTCCCAGCCCTGCCTGCTGGGCTACAGTAAATGCTTTTTTTAGCACCGGGACAAATTAAAATGCCTGCACAACCCAGGAGAAAGCCTACCTATATTTAATGTCTCCTCTGCTGCAGTGGGCAGCTCTGTCTCACCTCTACTCTGCCCCGCCAATGGGGCAACGTCCCCTGGGTCCCAGTGCAGGAGCCCAGGGCCAGGAGCCAAACCCAGCTGCAGCTATGACCCCGTCACCACAAGTGAACCTGGTGGGGCTCAAGGGGGGAAAAAAAAACTGCTGAAAGTAAAGTCTGCAGCATTATTGTAAAAAGTTTATGTGCACAAGGAGCTATTCTTTCTGCTGCATTTATGTGGCTCTCCTGTTTGTGCTAATAGCAGCGGTGTTTGTATGTCCTGCGATGGGAACAAATCTCTTAGGGAATAGTGTAGTGTTAAATTCTGGGTAAGACATCAAAGTGCCAGTAAAACCAGTGCTATAAGATTACTTCCGGCAGCTTCAGCTTGTGGCCAAGCTATTTTAAATATTATAAAATCAGTTGCTCCCCTCTCATATTTTGCTTGTTCAAGCCGGAACATGCTTTTGTGAATTTCTCTCTCTTGTACTTTCTCTTTTTTTGGATACCTCAGTACTCTTCCCTGTCCGCTCAGGAGGGCAGTAAAATTGAGAGTTCAAGGTTTCAAGGAAATGAAGACACTTATATTGTAATTCACAATAGAGATCCTGATACTATTCTTTAAAGACTGGCTGGGCATTTGATGTAAACCAAGAGAAACTGTGTGCCTAGGTATGCTTGTACATCTGGTAACTACAAATATCACATGCTTATTGATCTGGGGTCTCAGCAATACCTAAGCATATGGAGAGTATAGGAATCACAAGAGAAGGCTGTAGGAATGGGAAAAGACCCTTTTAGTTCTACTGTCCTGCTTTTCCATTCTCCTTCTCCTTCCCCAGTGACAAACCTAGGTGTTTGTAGAACTCAATTACATGCTTTTCTTTCATTGCCTACTCCCCTAATTTATTCCATATGTTTATTGTCCTTTGTGTGCAATACTCCTGCCTGTGTTCCCTACTTCCTTATAATTTCTTAATATTTCACGTTCTACCTCCTGTTGTTTTTTTTTTTTTCTTTTTGAACCTGCTCACTCATGTGTGATCTCTGTGAAATTTCTGCTTAAAGTAAAGTTAGCAGCAGCCACCAGTGCTACCTGGAGCCTCAGCAAAGCGGGGCTCTTAAAGCAGTGCGTTGTTCAGAGGTATTACACCAAGACTGCAGACAGGATGGGACCTACTGGGAGATCCAATTAGTACGAGCCCTGCTTCAGCAAGTCAATGCTCCCCTTCTTGTCTGCTGTTTTGGGAACCATGGCTTTCTAAAATGGACCAATAAGAAGAGGAAATATCAAGGCACCTCTCAGTTCGTGGCTTAGTTTAACGAAATGCTGAGCTCTGCACAGCAGGTCCAACTTTACAGAAAAATAATGGGAGTCTGAGAGCGTAATTTTGAGCCTGAGATCTGTTTTGAGCAGTATTAACTGTGCTATTTGAAGAAAACCATGGTACTTGCCACTACTGGAGTTCTTTTACACCCTGATACTCACGAATGAGTTTTTGTTTATGGGCAGGGACTGCGCAGTATCCGTGCTGCATCTTGTGGATCTCCCTCAAACCAGATGTGTTGATGGAGACCTTGCAAGCATGATCCCAGCCACAAGACTTTCAAATGCTTGGACATCTAGATGCCCCATGAGAGTGTTGCCTGAGCAGAACTTTTTGGATTTTCAATGAAATTAGCAGCTTTATGCCCCTACAAAAAATCTGGTGAATCCAGAAGGCCTAGACAGAAGCATAGGAATGCAGTACATGATAGTGGGAATTCTGCAGCAAACACAACTTTGGCTGTTCAGCACATTTATGGCAAGGTATGAGCTGCCCATGAGGCTGCTGAGTGGGTGGGTGGATTGCGGGGTGTGATACACCTCTGTGGCTCTCACACCTGGCTTGAGCTGCTGAGCCCTCACAAGTCTGTGACATGTTTCAGCAGCCACAAAGTTCAGC